>NW_027195328.1:0-177500 GCF_038502225.1 Cherax quadricarinatus | reverse complement strand
TCCTCCATTCAACATCTCATTTCGATGTCCTGCTACACCGACACGGTAATTATTCCAGCAGGACGAGGTATCCGTCGGTTTGTCCCGGTTTAGAAGTCGTGACTCCATAAAGCCTTCACTATCCTCGGGACAGGAACAATGAGGTAAACATGTGCACACACACTCTGGGAATGGCAGTTCATATCGCTTCAACGATTCCTTAACTTAGTGTTATTATCACTGATTACATTATGATTTACAAAACGGTTTAATGTTTCATAATTATTATACACATTAGAGGCCACTCCATTAAGATTTGAGACCGATGAGTGATGATTAAATCACGGGTTTTTTTCCCCAGGACACAGTCCATGGCGACGCGCCAGTCACCCCAGGTCCTACCATTATTAACTCATTTTACCACCTTATTCACAGCGGTGCCGTCAATCACGTTCCCTCACTCTTTACCAGGGACAGTCATGACACTTCCTATTATGAAGTGAGGCCTATATTAATCCTTAGGTTGCCGTGAAAGCCAATTTCCTGGTCCCATGTTTTCACAGCCTCTTAAACCCATTCAAAACACTGCCGCCTCTCCCATGCCCCGAGTCGACCTCTACCCCCGCACATCCGCGCATGCGCAAAGGGAACTCTTGGTTCTATCCTATTTTCAAATACTTTTTTGACCCATATCGACACATTTTAATGTGTCGATATGGGTCAAAAAAGTATTTGAAAATAGGATAGTATTAGATAGTATTAGGCACTATAGCTTCGGAAAATTAAAATATTTTCCACAAAACATATAAGAGAAAATTTTAGAAAGGACTTAATTTTAAATGAGTTCTTGCTAATTGACCAGTTTTACATATTCGGCACGACATATATATATATATATATATATATATATATATATATATATATATATATATATATATATATATATATATATATATATATATATATATATATATATATATACATATATGCAATAAGATCACAGTAAACAGGTGATTTCAGAATATGCAAAACAACCACTCTGAAAGAATAGAGAAATTCCAAGCGCTTTCGTGACTACTCACATTATCAAGGAACTATAGTTCCTTGATAATGTGAGTAGTCACAAAAGCGCTTGGAATTTCTCTATTCTTTCAGAGTGGTTGTTTTGCATATATATATATATATATATATATATATATATATATATATATATATATATATATATATATATATATATATATATATATATATATATATATATATATATATATATATATATATTTATATATATCAATACCCCATGCAGAAACAAGCTCACAGATGGGAGCGGGATGGGAAGAAACATGGCTTGTGAACTAGGCTACCCAGCTTATGTATCATGTGGGAGTTCGACACGTGGATTAGGTAAGAAATACTCACGTAGGCTGGTAGTACGTATAATTACAGATAATGTGTGTAACGCCCTTGCAGCCATACCTATCTCCTTGCTCACACTCGTAACACTGACTGACTGGCCGCCCGTACCCATATGTGAGAGGGTCTTTGAATAATGTCAGGTCAGCTCAATATGAATAGACAGTGACTCAGGCAGAGACGGTTGGTCGTGAGTCAACTGGCACAGTGGTTACTGGTAACTGGTTACTACTACTGAGAGCTCGGCGATGCTAACGTATGTCGTCCCGACATACAACTAATACAAACTAAGGCAGGTATACGGCTTGGGCTGATTCTATACAATGTCAAAGTACACAACAATTAAACATTATAACATACATAAGTAGAACATTGGAATGGAAGCTTACGTGACTGAAACTGTAATGCAATACAAGGTATACTATAGTACAACTTAAAACTCAACAAATGAACAACGAACTCAACGTTGAGATTACAAGTGATAAAAAAAAAATTTTGAATACTGATAAGTTGATACTGTAATTATTCATCTATACAGGTTATTTACATTTAACCCCAACTCTGCTAGGGTGAGATTGACATATGCAGAATGGGTGTCATCTCTGGGAGGATCAAACTCTGTAGCATTGGCTAACTCATGCTGTATTTGAGGCAAATCTGAATTAGAAGTTACAAATGATACTTGAGGATTTCTCAATACCTGTCGTGTACGTAGGGAATAACGACATTCAGGTTGATCGTCTGACTGAGTATCAGAGGAAGAGAGTACAGGATCAGGAGGATTGTCAGAGTCTGTCACATTAGTCTGGGTTGGAATATCATTATCATCACATACTAACTTCATATGATCCAAATGCGATTCTTTATACTGACCAGTACTAATCTCTCTAACCTTATACTTATTACCAGTGATATGTTCAACTACTCGATAAGGACCAACAAACTTTTGATCAAGCTTTGGCATTGCAGACGTTTTGTTAAAGTTAATCAGCATAACTCTCGAACCTACTTTGATTTTGGATGGCTTTGCTCGAGTGTTTGCGACTTTTGTAAATTCTGCTGTTGATTTATGAAGTGTTTCACGGATTCTTCTAAAAACACTTTGAGCTAAGCTGGTACGAGTTGCTATGAAATCATCAGGGTTGTAATTTGGTTTCGGATTAGAATATAACAACTCATAAGGCAAACGTTTATCTACACCATACAATGCATAATGTGGAGTGTCACCTATAGAAACATTGTAAGCAGAATTTATAGCACACTGCACATCAGGTATAACTTCATCCCAAGTTTCACTGTTGGGATTGATAGTGGCTCTCAAGACATCAAGTACTTTCTTATTGGTTCGTTCCGCTAACCCATTGCTGGCAGGATGATGAGGAACAATGGTGGATTTAGAGATCTTGTACAAGATGCACAAATTTTCAAGAATTTCATTACAGAATTCACCTCCATTATCTGTTACTAGGGACTTAGGAGTGGTATGCCTGCAGATAATGCGTTCTTTAAACGCTTTAGCTACTGTCTCGGCAGTCTTATCTGCAATAGGAACTAACTCACAATATCTGGTGAAATGGTCTACCATAACACACAGATGTTTGTTGCCTTGGAGGGAACATTGGAAATTAGTTAACAAATCTAGTGCAACTCTTTCCCACGGTTCACTAGTAGTTGGATACACTTGGATTGGGTTAGGACCATTAGCATTGCCTTTATGTTGCATGCAGACACTACATTTCTTAACATACTCAGAAATATCAGTTGCCATACGAGGCCAAAAGTATTTCAATCTGGCTTGTTTTACTGAACGATCCATACCAGGGTGTGCAACACCTGGTACATCGTGAACTAGCTGTAAGGCTACATTCATTAGTGATTCAATTTTTTTATTGTATTCTTTCAGCGTTGTATTCTCCAGTAATTGTCATTGTATTTCATGCAGTGATATTCACCCCAGTATACCAAATTATCCATTTATTTCTATGTGTGTCTTTTTTCGTATGCCAGCAGTGTCTCATTCCTCTAATTTTTTCGCAGACTGTGTACCATTATTTTTGCCAGCAAATTTTTGTCGTATCAGTCACAGCAAGATTTTGTTGTAAGAATATATTATAATAATGAAGTGTGCCCTGCCACTGTAAGTGTTAACCTACCCGTTTTGTTCCTTTGTTTTATTTTATTCATATTTTTATATTTCTTTGAACAAATTCACTCTTGATGAAATTTTAATTACTTTTAACGTAAAGTGTTTTCTTTACTCTGCTTGAGTAAATTGTTTTGTCTAATTTACAATTAAGAGTTAAAGTGTTCAATCAGTTTATTTTTTTTCTTCATATTTTAATTTTATCATTTAACCTGAGTTTTCCCAGTGACACTTTATTACTGCAGTGACTACACTTTATTTTGTTGCACTTGTTCTGCAGTGAATTATTTTGTTGCACTTGTTCTGCAGTGAATTATTTTCTTTTATTAATATTTTTATGATTTATATTTTAATTTTGTCTATGCATTCTTAGAAAATACTAAATTTTCCAACTCCCAAAACTGCTGATGCCGTAAGATCCTTTGTGGGCTTAGCAGGTTTTTATAGATCTTTCATTGCCAATTTTTCTTCCATAGCTGCTCCTCTAACTGAGTTGCTTAAGAAAGATGCTCCTTTTGTTTGGACCTTCCGTCAAGAAAGAGCATTCCAAACTCTAAAAGAAAAGCTAACTTCTGCTCCAATTTTGAAATTTCCAGATTTTTCTAAGCCCTTCTATCTGACAACTGATGCTAGTTCAATTGGCATAGGTGCCGTACTAGCTCAGAAGACCGATGGCAAGTACAACGCAGTTGCATTTGCTAGCCGAGTCCTTACAAAGGCTGAACGTAATTATACAGTAACTGAGCAAGAAGCTTTAGCAATAGTATGGTCTTTAAAGCACTTCCGAGACATTATTTATCAGTACTCTGTTCATGTCTTGACAGACCATGCTCCACTGATACCCTTATTCCAGAACAAACAACCTACTGGAAGGTTAGCCAGATGGACCTTGACTATCCAAGAGTTCAATCCCACCGCTGTCACCATTTATCATGTGGGAGTTCGACACGTGGATTAGGTAAGAAATACTCACGTAGGCTGGTAGTACGTATAATTACAGATAATGTGTGTAACGCCCTTGCAGCCGTACCTATCTCCTTGCTCACACTCGTAACACTGACTGACTGGCCGCCCGTACCCATATGTGAGAGGGTCTTTGAATAATGTCAGGTCAGCTCAATATGAATAGACAGTGACTCAGGCAGAGACGGTTGGTCGTGAGTCAACTGGCACAGTGGTTACTGGTAACTGGTTACTACTACTGAGATATGTGGCATTCGTGGCTGAGTGGATAAGAGTACTGCCTGGGAATTTGTACCATCTCAGTAGTAGTATCGAGTCCTGCTGACTGCTATCTCTCTCTCTCTCTGTTGGGTTTGTGATCCTGAATCCTTATATTGCAACTTCTTGTTACAAAGCCAGAGACTGGCCAGCTGCTGGAGGGGCATCAGTTGTTTAACCCTCTAGCATTCTCTGGAGACGTCTGTGTAACACCACACTTTTTGTAACAAATTTGGGCCTGTCCCGGATCCTGACCCAACGAAAAGGAGAGATGGTGAATGAGCTCTAACTGTTTAAGCAATCGGTATTTTTGTGTACTTTTCAAAATAACATCTTTTAATGATCAGAGTTTCCTATAATCATGTTTTTGGTATATACTTATGAAAATAATGTATGGTAGGGTGAAGCAGTTATAGATACTCCGACTATGTCAAAGTTAAATGCTCTGAAACTTAAGTCATGTTCGCAAGTAGTCAAATATCTAGGTGTGAAATATCACAAAAGTCACACTGCTGAAACCGTCAGAACACTAAGGGACAATTTATTATCTCCTCGCCCAGAGAGATCTGATTGTGAATCACATGCTGAAAGCTTAGTGTCCTAAATAGGTAAAATGCTACTGACTGAGGACTTGGTAAATGAAAGAACTAAATTAGATGTGACTGAGCCTAGTGTTGCTCGGTTGTCTCTCACCCCTTCTCGCCTTACAGAGACATTATCACAGATTGTAGCAGACAGTATGACGCAACATCATACTAGCACTGCATATGCTACACCTGTGTATAGTTTTCTTAGACCGGATCTAGAATCTCTAGGAATGGCTGGATAAGATGCTAGTCCTGAAGAGTGTCCAGAGTTGTTAATTTCTCCACTCCTCTATTGCCTATTAGTCTTATCTCAGAGAATCAGTTTGAGAGATGGAACACCTAATTTAGTTGCAGATTCTGCAGATAGAGGCCCAGAGGAAATTAAATGAATTCTGGAGAGGTACTGTTCGTTTTGTAAGGCAACAGCATATTGGATCTGATCATATTCAGGACACATTTAACGTACAGAGAGCCACCTCACTGGTTCCTTAATTCTTTGAAATTTGAAGTTGTCCTACATTCGCTGCCTGACCACGGTCGAGTAAGGTTGTGCGCTGCACCCCTCTGCTGTTTTCAGGCGAGCTACCTTGTATCAACATGGCGCTGAGTGGGAGGAGGCGCGTAAATACCATTGGTATTGAGCTGCTTCGTGGGGCGATTTCACCCTCTTCAGTGCAAGTCTTACTCCCAACAATCATTAGGGAGACCTATGGAATCCAGGACGATGAGGTGTATGGTGTAGCCCTGAATGGGGCTTATAGAATGTTCGTCAAACTGAATTCCACGTCCGTGTATGAGTCTTTGGTGACGAGATTCCAAGACGTGAGTTTTGACGCTACTCCAGCTGTGAAGGTGCGTTTGATCGACGTATCTCGCCACTTTACGTGGGTTAAGATACGTAATGTCCCATTTGAGGCAGATGAGGCTGACATAAGGAGTGTTTTTGAGACATATGGAACCGTACATCTGGCACAAAAGGGCAAGTGAACGGCAGGTGCTTACATGGGACGTCCGGAGGGTACCTTTTCCCTGAAGATGACTCTGAGACATCCCATACCGTCTTACGTCGTGTTGGAGGACTTCAGGACGCAAGTTATGGTATCGTATGCCGGACAGAGACGTACGTGCAGAATATGTGGGGCGTACGACCATATGGCGGCAGAGTGCGTGAAGCTGAGGAGGGCGCCAGTGCAAACTGGTGAAGCACCAGTTACCAGCGTGATAGCTGTTGAGAGCCCAGTGCGAAAGCAAGGGCCTGGGCGCTTGTGGAGTGAAGAGGTGGAGGATTCCAAAGAGGAGACTGGCATGTGTGAGGTAAGCTGTGATGTAAAAGGATCTGTTACTACACAAAGGAAAAGTACAGAAGTGCAAGTGCAGGAGGAGGTGCAGGCTCTAGAGGAAGAGCTTCAGGAAGTGTTAAGGACATTGACGCCGCCTGCAGAGGATGTTGTTCCTGAGCTGGTGAGAGGCACGGCGTTGCCTGTAGAGGAATGTAAGGATAAAAAACATAGCAGGGTTGACGGGCCAACTAGTAAGAGAGAGTTGTCGCCGTGTGCTGTGGAACGAGGCGTGGTGGAGGTTGAGGTTCATCGTGAGGGAACCTCAGAAGATAACATGGATGTAGAGGGCATCACGTGGAAGAGAGCGGCGGCGTCAGACTCAGATTATGTCCTGACGCCGGCGCAGAGGTCTGGGAGGAAGGAAGAGCAATGTCGAAACAGTCACGATAAGAGGCATCGCAAAAAAAGGGGGGGGTTGATGGTGTGAAGCCTTGTGCTGGCTCTGGGGCAGGAGGCCCTGGGATGAATGAAGAGAGGAGGAAGGGTTGGAAACTATAAAGAGGCCTTAGGTGTATGACTGTGAACGTAAATGGACTGTGTAATAGTGTGAAGAAGGAATGGTTTCGAATGTTTCTGTATAAATATAGGGTGGATGTAGTGTTCCTGCAAGAACATAATTTCAAGGAGGGAAGAGTGCTCGAGGTGGAGGGGTTTCAGGTCATGACTCTGCCATCTGCACGTTAGAAAGGTGGTGTGGGTATATTGATCAGGGAGGCAAGCCCGTTTGTGTTGCTAAGAAGTGAGGGGGGAGGGGGGGGAAGAGTATTGCGTGTGGATGGGTGGTGGATGGGGCAGCGGGTATCTTTTGTATGTGTGTATGCACCAGCGGAAAATGATGTGAGGGTAAAAAGGGATTTTGTATGTGAAGAACTAGTTTTCTTCTTACGTGGTTTACCTGCAGTGGCCGTCGTTGGTGGGGACTGGAACTGCATTATTAGGAGGGCTGACATGGAACCAAAAGGGGCGGGGCACGTGTCGGCGGCCTTGCGAGATCTTTTGAGGGATATTCAGTTGCGGGATGCGGTTGGAGGAGGAGCGTGGGAGGTAGAGCACACTTTTGTAAGACGGGGTTATGCTGCTAGGTTGGATAGGCTGTATATATCTCAAAGGGTTGGGTTGACATTTTTCCGTACAATAGAAGTAGCTTATTCGGATCATCGGGCGGTAGTAGCAGAGGTGGCGTGGGAGTCACTAGCAGGTATATCTAGGGGATATTGGAAATTAAATACAAGTGTGTTAGGTGATGAGGAGGGGATAGAGGGATTTGCAATGCTGTGGGAGGGGTTACGTGCAGAGATAAATGGGGTAGAGGATGTGGTGATGTGGTGGGATGGTGTGGCTAAAGAACGGATTAAGCAATATTACGTAAAGGAAGGGAAACGTATCAATTCTTTAAAATATGGGCTTGCTAACTATTTGGAGGATAGATTACGGGGTTGTTATGCGAGGGGGGCGGTGGCGGGCACTTATCCAATGGATGAAATTATGGCAATTAAAGGGAGGCTGCGTGAGGTACAGGTTGAGAAGTTCCAAGCGGTGAGGGTACAGGCGGGGGTGGAAGAGGTGTTATGGGGCGATAGACCTTCATCGTGCGTATTGCGTAGGCAGAAACAAAGACAGCAGGCAATGACTATTCCATGGTTGGAGGTTCATGAGTCGATAGGAGGGTACAGGGAGGGGCAGGTCATACAAGCTACGGAAGGAATGGGGGCGTTTGCTGACAAGTGGTATGAGAAGTACTGGCAACGAGAAGGGGTAGAGGATGGGGTTTTAGAACAGGTGTGTGGGAGTGTGGTATGTCAGTTGCGTAACAGTGATAGGGGAGCACTGGGTGGGGAAATAACTGAGGGGGAAATATGGAGGGCTTTAAGTGGAATGCGAAAGGGCAAAGCACCGGGAATTGATGGACTCCCGGCAGAGTTTTATCAGCAGCATTGGGAATTATTGAGGCATTTTCTGGTTAGGTTATTAAATTGCATGAAGGAGAGGTGAGCTGGGTGAGAAGCAGGCAACGGCTGTCGTTGTATTGGTACCGAAGGGTAAGGGGCAGCATACGCTTCGGGATTACTGGGTGATCTCGTTGTAATGCGCAGATTATAAATTGTTTGCGAAGATTTTGGGAAATCGGGTCAAGTGTGTGGTGGGGCGGGTAGTATCAAAAACTCAGTTTGGTTTGCCAGGGAGGTCTATGGTGAAGGGGCATGGGTTACTTAGGGATTTCGTGGAGGCAAAAGGGGGGGGGGGGAGGGAGGGAGGTTTGGTGGCGCTCGATTGGCAAGGGGCATACGATAGAGTGGATCGGAAAGCATTGAAAGCCATCCTCAGGGGTCAGGGGTTTGGGGAAGAAATAGTGGGCTGGGTTGAGGCGTTGTATGGAGGTGCAATGGCGAGGGTACAGATTAATGGTCGATTGGGTGGGAAGATTGTAATGGGTAGGGGACTTAGGCAGGGGTGTCCTATGTCACAATTATTGTTTGCGTGCGTACAGGACCCCTTTTATAGATTGATGGAGCAGCGTATGTGTCACGTAGTGGGACCAGGGTGTGAGGTTGCGAGGGTTTGGCCAGTTTTAATTGGGTATGTGGATGATACAACTGTTCTGATCAGGGAGGGGATGTCAATGGACACATTAGACGGGGTAGTACAAATGTTCGCAGGGGCAACTGGTATGAGGGTAAATTCAGATAAATCCATGGTCATGGGATTAGGAGCTTGGGCGGGTAGGGTTGATTGGGGTAGTGCAGTTGTGAGGAGGCAGGTGAATTCGTTAAAAATCTGCGGTCTTATTTATGCAGACGATCTAACTGTGGCACGCATGGAAAACTCGCTTAGGATGGTAGAAAGGATTCAGGGACGCTTGGGTGCATTGCGACCTTATCATTTGACCCTTGTGCAGCGTGCCATTGTTATTAATATCTTACTGTATAGCAAAGTATGGCACGTGGCAGCCGTGTTCCCATTAACTGGGCCAGCAATAACGAACATACTTAGGAGGGTTTTTAAATTCTTGTGGGGTTCGAGCTGTGATTGGATTAAGAGGGATGTGGTAATGTTACCTGGGATTGCTGGACTTAAAGTGGAGGGTCAAATGTGTCTTCATTAAAAGGGAGGTGATGAGGGAAAGTGTGGGTGGGGGGGGGTTTGGCCAGGATCCATAACAGATTGCAACGGATGTATACAGGCTAAGATACGTTGATGATATATTGGTTTTCTATCCAAGACGTCTCAATATCCAGGCCCTTCTCAACAAGATCAATGCAGTTGAACCATCAATAAAGTTTACACTTGAACTCGAAAATGATGGCAAACTTCCTTTCCTCGACGTTCTACTGTGCAGATCTCCCGACAGTGACAAACTTCTCTTCAAAGTGTATAGAAAACCTACCAACAAGGACGATCTTATACACTTTTATTCACACCAAGATACCCGCACTAAGAGAGGAGTCCTCATTGGCTTCTTCTTGAGAGCTCTTCGCATCTCCAGCCCTTGTTTTCTAGAAGAAGAATGCACTTACATAACACAAGCCTTTACACGTCTTCAGTTCCCATCTTTCTTCATCCGAGATTGCAGACTCAAGGCACAAGCTATCCTCAACAAACCGCCCATGGAACAGCCCCCTAAACAGTTCATAGTACTCCCATGTGGCGATGTTGCCACGAATACTCGCCGGGCACTTGCTATGAGTAACATCAACGTTTCCACCATAAACGCATCCTCTATCAAAGACCTCACTACTAAACGCAGCCCCACACCTCTAACTTCTACAGCAGGCGTCTACACTATCCCCTGTGGGTTCTGTCCCAAGAAATATGTAGGCGAGACAGGCAGAGATCTTGCAGTCCGCCTGAATGAGCATCGAAATGCCTCTAACAGGTACGCCTGTGTCCTCCACAGAGACTCCACGGGGTATTTGATGAACTGGAACGAGGCACAACTCGTTCTCACCGAACCAGACCTCAGACGCCGACGGTGCCTAGAAGCCTCACTAATCACCGTCACCGACACTATAGAACGCAACACTGGAAACTACAAAATTTCAAAAACATTGGCATACATGATACTTAAGCAGCACCAACCCAACAACACAGGAGTCACATGATTTCATCGTCTACTGGTCCTCATCATAGGCAGAGGTTGTTTTGATAAGGACCTGCCTCGCATGGGCCAGTAGGCCTTCTACAGTGTTCCTCCATTCTTATGTTCTTATGACATTCCTCAGGTCACGTGCGTCACATCTCACTCTCCGCCTATATATATAATGTCTTTCTACCTCTGTATGTTAGAAGTGATCAAGGTCCCAGGACCGAAACGTTTTCTAATAAATATGTTATAGTGTTTGCTTACGTGTCTTTCTAAACCAGGAGTTGAGTTGCATGAGTGTGAAACTGTTTTGAGGGCTCTGGCGTGGGATCGAGAGCCAGCAAAGGTTAAAATAGGTAGGTTGTGTAGATTGTTAGCCGGGAGGGTTGTAGCGCCTGTAGAGGGAATTTTCCCCATGTATGCATGGGGAAGTATATGGAATAGGTTGAGTAGGATGAGGTTGCAACCTCGTGTTCGGGATGTAATGTATCGTTTTCTGCACGGCATTTTACCGTCGGGTGTGGTTCTACGGGATAGATGAGTCGTTGACGGGGGGGGAGTGTGGGATATGTGGTGGGGAGGAGTCGGTTTTTCATGTAGTATATTTTTGTGATGGAATGAGGAGTGTCAAGGGGTGGTTAAATAGGGTGATAAATAGGATAGGAGGTAAAGGAATTTCTGTATTGAGAGCATTAAGTCTCGACGTGGGGGGTTGGGAGGAACGTGTAATCAGAGCTGTGGGATACATTATGGCAGATTATATCTATATAGTGTGGGGATTGCGGGGAAAACAGGTTACTGAGGTGAAGAGGAGGGTGTTAGCGGTAACGTTCTATAAAACGGTATGTAGAAATAAGGAAATTTATGGGAGGAGGTGGGTGAAGGATTTTTCAGAGGGATATAGGCAACTTACGTTACAGGTTTTATTAGACTTGTAATATACGAGGGAGGGGAGGGTATGATTGGAAAGTGTTGCTGGGGTAGGGAAGTCATGGGTGAAAACAGGGTCGCCTCCCTGGTAATGGATAACAAATGTTTGCGAGAGTGTTGGATGAGTGATGCATGAGTGAATAATATGTGGACCACGGGTGCTAGCACCTGTGGAGCTGGCCAGTTTTTGTGTGACTGGACTTAACACTTATTATACATATTGTGTGTGGTAATATTGATTTACGGTAATGCCATTGTAATTTGGAGATTTGCTATAATAATTGCATGTATTTGCTCCAACTTGTTTTCTAGGTGCCTTGCACTGCATAGTGTTGATGCTGTGATCATGCACGGTGTCCAGAGATATGATGTGATATGTTTGTATTAATGTCTGTGCATTATTGTTCGTCACTGGTGTTCTGCAATTTTCAGTTTTATTTTGAGAGTAAAGAGGTTAATGCACGTCAGATAGTGTAAATAAAGTTGGGCAACAGTGGTGTTATAGGTTTTTGTGGTTAGGTGTGTGCTAGGCACAGTATTTATGTGTTACTTATGTCATGGTTATATTTTATGTTGTATTGTACTGTTGTCAATAGCACTATGTTATGTCCATATAAGCTGTATAGAGCTTGAATGTCATAGGTGAAGCTGTGTTATTGTTTTTAACACTGGAATTGCATGTTTAAATGTGTAGAGGCTTACATGTGTTGGATTTTGAGACTAAGTTTATTCTTATGGTTTTGTAGTAATTTTGTATGTCTTTGTGACTTTTCTATATCACCATTGTTGTGTAATACATATTGTTATGTAACTGAACCATTAGGACAGTTACATAAATTAATGTTTTGATCATTGCTGTGTGACTTTAGATTAGGTAACATTCATTGTTTATAGTGTGTTAGGTTGTAAATAGTGGGGTGGTTGGATAACCACGGGGGGGGGGGGTAATATGTCTGTATAATATGTTGAGTGCAATGCATTGCATGGTCTGTAGTCGATTATTAAATACCATTTCGAGGGATGTGTATATAAAAGTGTTGTTCATATCATGTAATTCTGTTGAGTAGCTCCAACAGGTTTGGGTTAAGTGATAGGATGAGGGAGCAGGGAGGGGGAAAGGGTGTACCCACACAGAGTTGTAAGTGTGGTGTGTAATGTTAGCTGTAGGGAGGATTGTGTTAATTTATAGACTTAAATGAGTTTTACATATTATATTTTTGTAATGTCATGTTTTAAATAAAATATAAAAAAAAAAAAAAAATTCTTTGAAACTGATCTAGACACTTTCATAATTTTGAGAACCAGGCATGTGCTATGAGTTGGCCACACCAGCACTGGGGTGTGTTATTGCATATGGCCTGTACAGCTGCTTTGCCCTTTGACAAATATATAAACTATGATACGATCAAAGAAACTATTTTGGAGACTTACAACTTAGTATCTGTGAATTATCAACGTATATTTCGTACGTTGAAGAGAAGACCTGGTCAAACCTGTGTCGAATTTGCACATGAAAAAAAGATTGCATTCGAGAGGCGGTACAGAGCCTCAAATTGCAATATCTTTGATGCCCTTGCTCAAGTGATACTGCTATATAGGTGTAATACTAGTGGTAGTAGTAGTAGTAGAAATATTAGTTATAGTAGTAGTAGTAGTAATATTAGTTGCAGTAATAGTAGTATTAATACATGTGGTAGAACAATTTTTTTTTATATTTTTATTTAAAAAACACAGTATACATGTATGTTATACATAATTGACTAAAACACAGTATAGATGTGTGATATACAAAATTGATTTTAAAACAAGAACCGTGAAAACTTTATGTAAGACAACAATATATATAACCAAACAGAGAACTACCGGAACATACCTTAAACACCAAATAAATATATAACCAAACCTGACAGTCTTATTCATATTGTGTATGAAATTTTATATACAAAAGAATGTCATATAAACTAATGCATTGCGCATTCAATGGTGCTATGGACATATAAAAATTTATGTACAAAAACAATATCATAGAAACTAATACATTGCACACTCACTAGTACTTTGGTTATATTAAATAACTATCAGAAAACTACATGACTTGAAATTGAAACCTGGTGTTCTTTATTTTTGGTTTTGCATGTATTGAAAAAGGAATCAAAATATATAAAAAGCCTTTAATAATTAACATAAGACTTTTACAGATCTTTTTTTTTGTATATTTTTATTAAAACATAGAACAAATATAGTAAAGTATAAGAGTAAAATAAAAACCATACTAGATATTACAAAACCTCTAAAACACAATCCCGGTACATTTAGAACACCATAGATCATGGCCATATTACAACCATATACATAACCCACGACCATATACATAACCCACAACCATATACATAACCCACAACCATATACATAACCCACAACCATATACATAACCCACAACCATATACATAACCCACGACCATATACATAACCCACGACCATATACATAACCCACAACCATATACATAACCCACAACCATAGACATAACCCACAACCATATACATAACCCACGACCATATACATAACCCACAACCATATACATAACCAACGACCATATACATAACACAACCATATACATAACCCACAAGCATATACATAACCCACAACCATATACATAACCCACAACCATATACATAACCCACGACCATATACATAACCCACAACCATATACATAACCCACTACCATATACATAACCCACAACCATATACATAACCTATACATAACCATATACATAACCCACCACCATATACATAACCCACGACCATATACATAACCCACGACCATATACATAACCCACAACCATATACATAACCCACAACCATATACATAACCCACAACCATATACATAACCCACCACCATACATAACCATATACATAACCTACAACCATATACATAAACCACGACCATATACATAACCCACAACCATATACATAACCCACAACCATATACATAACCCACAACCATATACATAACCTACAACCATATACATAACCTACAACCATATACATAACCCACGACCATATACATAACCCACAACCATATACATAACCCACAACCATATACATAACCCACGACCATATACATAACCCACAACCATATACATAACCCACAACCATATACATAACCCACAACCATATACATAACCCACGACCATATACATAACCCACGACCATATACATAACCCACAACCATATACATAACCCACAACCATATACATAACCCACGACCATATACATAACCCACAACCATATACATAACCCACAACCATATACATAACCCACGACCATATACATAACCCACAACCATATACATAACCCACGACCATATACATAACCCACAACCATATACATAACCCACGACCATATACATAACCCACAACCATATACATAACCCACAACCATATACATAACCCACAACCATATACATAACCCACGACCATATACATAACCCACAACCATATACATAACCCACAACCATATACATAACCCACGACCATATACATAACCCACAACCATATACATAACCCACGACCATATACATAACCCACAACCATATACATAACCCACAACCATATACATAACCCACGACCATATACATAACCCACAACCATATACATAACCCACAACCATATACATAACCCACGACCATATACATAACCCACAACCATATACATAACCCACGACCATATACATAACCCACAACCATATACATAACCCACGACCATATACATAACCCACAACCATATACATAACCTACAACGATATACATAACCCTACAACCATATACATAACCCACAACCATATACATAACCCACGACCATATACATAACCCACAACCATATACATAACCCACAACCATATACATAACCTACGACCATATACATAACCCACAACCATATACATAACCCACGACCATATACATAACCCACAACCATATACATAACCCACAACCATATACATAACCCACAACCATATACATAACCTACGACCATATACATAACCCACAACCATATACATAACCCACGACCATATACATAACCCACAACCATATACATAACCCACAACCATATACATAACCCACAACCATATACATAACCCACAACCATATACATAACCCACCACCATATACATAACCCACGACCATATACATAACCCACAACCATATACATAACCCACAACCATATACATAACCCACAACCATATACATAACCTACAACCATATACATAACCCACGACCATATACATAACCCACAACCATATACATAACCCACAACCATATACATAACCCACAACCATATACCCCAAAACCATATACATAACCCACAACCATATACATAACCCACAACCATATACATAACCCACGACCATATACATAACCCACAACCATATACATAACCCACAACCATATACATAACCCACAACCATATACATAACCCACGACCATATACATAACCCACAACCATATACATAACCCACGACCATATACATAACCCACAACCATATACATAACCCACGACCATATACATAACCCACAACCATATACATAACCCACAACCATATACATAACCTACAACGATATACATAACCCACAACCATATACATAACCCACAACCATATACATAACCCACGACCATATACATAACCCACAACCATATACATAACCCACAACCATATACATAACCCACGACCATATACATAACCCACAACCATATACATAACCCACGACCATATACATAACCCACAACCATATACATAACCCACAACCATATACATAACCCACAACCATATACATAACCCACAACCATATACATAACCCACAACCATATACATAACCCACGACCATATACATAACCCACAACCATATACATAACCCACAACCATATACATAACCCACAACCATATACATAACCCACAACCATATACATAACCCACAACCATATACATAACCCACAACCATATACATAACCCACGACCATATACATAACCCACAACCATATACATAACCCACATACCATATACATAACCCACAACCATATACATAACCCACAACCATATACATAACCCACGACCATATACATAACCCACAACCATATACATAACCCACGACCATATACATAACCCACAACCATATACATAACCCACAACCATATACATAACCCACAACCATATACATAACCCACAACCATATACATAACCCACGACCATATACATAACCCACAACCATATACATAACCTTCAAACCCTCCTTTACAATACTCATTATTGCCAGTGCAGACACAGCTGACACTTCTACCCCCCCCCCCGTATGTACAGTCCCCATTCTAAATAACATACATTAATTTACCTAATGAATGGTCACAAGTGAATGGTCAACAATTTCTACTAAAATAACCCAACCAGCAGACTTCCAAACAAAAACAGTCAGGGTCATTATAAGACATGTAGGAACGAGTCCTTCAATCATATATGTATACATATACGCATGCATATACACACATACGTGTATGTGCACTTATTCATAAGAACAAACTGAATCATACATAGAAATAAATCGCTAAATGACTTGTCTGCAAATAAACTAAAAATATTACATTCAATGATAGAACTATACCTAAGACATTGGTTCCCACAAACACACCTACACATACACAAAGTTAATGTTACCGATTAACACTCAATATATAATAGGACCTTCCATACAAAATAAGGGTATATATAAACCCCATCAAATACTTATATATTTTCGTACATAGTGCATAAAGTACCCATTCAATACGATAAAAAGAGACGGATGACAAGGCTAAATCTATCATCAGATTGAAAAAATATAAAACATAACCTCACAATATTATATAAACATAAACCTCCTATATAAAATGGTTCTTATGACAATAAGAGAAAAAATCGAAAATCACATACAACTTTTGACTCTGTGATTTTACAAATTCATAAGGTCTACATACTCCGGAGCCCCCAACGGCTCCCTACAAATAAACTTTACCCACATCAACCACCTTGCAAACCAATCAACCTTCCTCATCAGGCTTCCAATCACTCCAAGAGGACGCACCACTGAAGAGACCAACCCCTTGCCTCTCACCCCATACCCAAACGGAGTAGACGTTCAACAGTAAGTCCACGATATCCCTCCGGAAAACTAATTACCCACCTTCCCCCATATAATTGTTTGTTCTTACATGCTGTCCTATAAAAACTCGCCGCCAACGCTTTTATCCTAATGTTCCCCTCCACCTCCCTCATCCCCCAAGAAACATACAAGTAATCAACTATTACGTATCTGATAGCCCTTCCCACCTCTTTGGGTACCCCTCCCATATCTAACATTAAAGCCCTAAGGGGTGATATCTGTCCCCCCCAATAAAAAGAAAACCCTCTTCAACCACAATCTTACCACCTCCAATGCAGAACAAAAATATACTACATGAAAAGCCGTTTCAACTTCCCCACAAAAACCGCATGACGCCTCTCTCACAAAACCCATTCGTCTTAGCACCTCTTTCGATGCTAACGTCCCCATAAGAAATCTATATACTAATTCCCTCGCTCTTGCCGGTATTCTTAATTTACTAAATTCCACCCATATCACTTTCCAATCATATGTGGGATACACTGCCATCACTTGCATTAATTCCTGACGACGACCCACACCCACTAACCGTTTTACCTTGAGTTTTTTAACATTGCATACCTTTAACATAAACCGCAACATATCTTCACACTCCACTAAGTCCCTGCCACCCCACCATTTGCGGATATCCCCCATCACCTCCCCCACCCGAAGACCCCTTTCCCCCGCTGCCCGAATATACCTCTGCTTCACATATAGCGCCTTCACCCTAGACCCTAATGCAATCAATCCCAGTCCACCCTGCCTTACCGCAGTCATTACTACATCTTTGCCCAACCACGCCCTCCCATAACCCCACACATACCTTAAGACTCTTCTTTGCATTTCCATAATATCCTGACTTCGTAATGGGTAAATTTCCGCCACTCCCCACACCTTACTATAAATCAGCGTATTTACCACCACGACCCTTTGATGCAAGGTTACATCCCCGGCCCTTAGACTCCTGAGCCTACTCAAAGCTCTGTCCATTACCATTTCTGAATTAACCCTCCTGCTCTCCTGTGCATCTGCCAAAAACAAAATCCCACAAATCTTTAGCCTATCTACAGTTATCCAACCAAACTCCTCCCCCAAGGTCCCTCCTACCCAAGCGCCTACCTCCAGCAACCGTGATTTCTGCTTATTAACTCTCATCCCAGTAGCATTCCCAAAAACCTCAATTACCCTTCCCACTTTTCTTAAATCTTCTATCTCTTTAAGTAAAACAGTTGTATCATCTACATAACCAACAATATTCCCACAATATCCTCCACTCTCCCCCATCCTTCCCATCCCACCATCAACCAGAACATAGAAAGGATTCTGCATACATGCAAAGAGTATTTGGGAGAGTGGACACCCCTGCCTTAAACCCCTCCCCATGCTTACGGAACTACCCAACCTCCCATTTACCTGTACTCTCATTGATGCATTCTCATACAAAGTCCTCACCCATCCAACCACCCTCCCTCCAAAACCCATTCTCACCATACTCTCAATCAAAAATTCCCTATCCACATAATCATAAGCTTTCTCCCAATCCAGACCTAGAATACCTCCCTTATTACTACCCTCAAGGAAATCCCGAATACGACCATGACCTACCCGCATACTCCTCCCCGGGATACCAAACTGTCCCCCATGTATCACCGACCCCATGACCTTCTTCAGTCTATTACCCAAAATTTTCGCAAAAACCTTGTAATCTGCGCATATCAAAGATATTGCATGGTAAGCACTCAACTCTCTTCCCCCCCTCTTCTTTGGCACCAAAACTATGACTCCCGTACTTTGCGATGTGCCCAACTTCCCACTAGTTAACATATGGTCCAATAGCCTAACAAAACACTGCCTAATACACCCCCAATGTGCTCTATAAAAATCATTTGGTATACCGTCTATCCCTGGTGTTTTCCTGGTACTCATCCCGAAAACTGCCTCTTCCACCTCAACCTCACTTATACCAACCTCCAACCCCACTCTATCCTGATCACTTAAAACGCTATGGAACCCCCCTTCAAAAATACTCTCCCAGGAACCCCTCTCCCTCCAACTCCATTTCTCCCTAAACCAACTATCTGCATAAAGACTCATACTTTCCGTATTGGATAGGACTCGACCCACTGGATACCCTCCCACCCCAGGGCTTGTCTCCAATTGTAGAATGGTGGTTACACTCTGTCGATCCCTAAATTTACGTAAAACATACCCAGACGGCTTATCACCCCACAAAACATCCTCTAACCCCGCCCTAACCCTAATTGCATCAAACCTATCATTGTGTAATTCAGTGATTCTACTCCGCAGACTGTCCATTTCATCCCTCCTACCACCTCCCCCAACATAACAATCTTGCAACTGTCCCTCCAGATAATTTTGCAACCCAAAACGCCACCTCGCCTCTTCTCGTCCCCTTACCTTAAAAAAATTCGCTATTCCAGGTTTGGCCTGCATTTCCCACCAATCTAACAGATCTATCTCCCTGTCCCTAGCCTCCCAAAAAGGCAACCACCAATCACTGAAAAAAGGCCCCCCCCTCCTCCTTAAGAAGCCTTACATTTAATTTCCAGTACCCAGAATAAATACGCACCACTCCATCCCACATCAAATCTGCTATTACCGCCCTGTGATCAGAAAACCCCACGTCAAGGGTTTGCACCCTCACAACGTCTATTCCCTGCTTAATATAGATTCTGTCCAATCGCGCTTCATATCCCCTACGGACGAACGTGTGCTCCACTAGGTATCCCCCCCTCCCCACCACATCTACAACCCCAATATCTCGCAATACATCCCTCAGAACACTCAACACACAACCCGCCCCTCTCGGTTCGACATCACCACTCCGAATCACACAATTCCAATCACCTCCAATTACTGTTATAGCAGGCAAACCTCTCAAGTGATACATCAGTACCTCCCTGACAAAATCTACTTTTACCCTGGTATTACTAGTTGCTGGCATGTAAACTCCTACGAAACTTGCTCGACTCTCACCCCAGACACCATCCACCCTCACGACCCTCCCACCCCCCCCTCTTCCCAGCCGATGACACGCAAGGGGCTGGTCTCCTTTATCGCCACTGCTACCCCACCTTTCAATTGCAAACCACTGGTAACATACATCCGATATCCTTTTAACCTCAACACACAACCAGCCCTATGATTATGCTCTTGCAAAAAGCAAATGTCTACATCAAACCGCCGTAAAAACCACTCCAACCAAACTTTCTTAACCTCAGTCTTAAGTCCATTAACATTAAGCGTGACACTTCTGAAAATTATAGAAGGGGCGGCTTTCCCCTATGCCGCTGGGATTTACTCGCTGCACTTTTCACATTACATATTCCCTTACCACTCGAGTTATCCTGTGCAGTCACCTCCCCCCTCCCTCTCCCACTGTGCAACTCAGGCGCACCTCTACCACTATGTGGCATTGGCTCCACAACCGCTGCCCATGACTTCTTCCCCGGCCTCTGCCCCGGGGTAATAACCTCGTCTATCTCTGATGCCGCAGTTCTTTTCCTAGAACTTCCACTTACACACATCTCACCCTCAGACGAATCCTCCTGGTGTACCTCCACGGCCACCACATGCTCCAGCCTTTTCTTACTCAAGTCTTTCTCCACAATTTGTTGTCCCTCCAGCTCTCCAACTTCACATAAACTGAGGACACCTTCTGCACCGGGCTCCTCCCCATCCAAAAAGTCCTTGATCACATCTGCCAGTAAACCCTCCTGAGTCGAAGCTTCCTGGACAAAAGACTCCTCAGATATCACCTTCGACTCCCCCGACTCCCCTGGGAGAGTGACACACGTCTCCGCCACCGCCACCTCCCGGTCGACCTCCTCGCTCCAGAGATCAGACCTCCGGCCTCCCAAGGCAACAGAGCCAGGCACCAAATCACACGACTGTTGAATCACAATCGGCGTTTCCAGAATTCTAGGAGCCCGCCTCCTAGGACACTGGGCCGCCATGTGCTCATAAGAGCTACACAGACGACATGTTTTTCTCTGACCCGCATAGTACACATAAACCTGTGTTCTACAACCGGTCATCGTTACATAGGATGGTATAGGCCTTGTTAAAGACATTTTAAGGGTGTAAGAACCTTCCGGCATTCCTTCATATGGACCATCCCTCCATACCCCCATGGTTGCAGAATGCACTGTCCCA
Source organism: Cherax quadricarinatus (assembly GCF_038502225.1). Taxonomy (NCBI): domain Eukaryota; kingdom Metazoa; phylum Arthropoda; class Malacostraca; order Decapoda; family Parastacidae; genus Cherax; species Cherax quadricarinatus. The sequence goes on along the minus strand of NW_027195328.1, from coordinate 155,459 downwards.
TAACTGCGAAAAAACTCCTGTAGGCCATACGCCGTGGCCTCGAAGGGTACATTCCGTACCTTCACCCATGTGAAGTACTTAGAAACATCATGTAACACAACATCCATCGCTGAATTCACACTCATGCGTTGTTCCTGGTACTGCTCGACAATTCTTGTGTAGAAGCCGGCTCTTAGAAATTTCACGAAGATTCTTGTCAAACCATTAAGAGCGACGCCATATAATTCCTCGTTGGGGATACCATATGTGTCCCTGATGATGTTAGGGAGAAGTACGTTCATCGTATCTCCACTTAACGTACCACGAACCAGCTCTATGCAGATAGTATTTACTCTTCGTACTGTATGTTCAGCCATTTTGATATCCCAAAATGAGCAGCGCACGTCCTCACTACTCAATGGTTGTTGATGTACTGTGGGAGCTCGCCTGAAAACAGCAGAGGGGTGCCGAGCACAACCGCACTCCACCGTGGTCAGGCAGCGAATCAAACTGTTTGTAAGGGAACACAAGCTGTCAGGTAGTGTTAGTAGTCGACTTCAGAACACTAGAAAAATAATGGTAGAACAATTAACTTGCTAACAAGTAAAAGGTTATAAAAGCTATTACTTGTATAGCATAAAAATATGTTAGACAAATATTTCTGTTAGCGGTTGGATTTGAGAAGGTCTGTTTCAGTGTTCCTCCACTGTTATGTTCTTGGGTAGTATGAGGAGCAACAACTATGTGATGGCAGGGTTTATTGTTTTGAGCAGAATTTTTGCTAATATTTCAGAGATTATGAAGCTGCCTTTATTTTGCTTGTGTTAGAAACAGTGATTAATGATGATTCAAACATTTATGTCTGCAGAAATTAGGTCCTCTGATCACTAGTCGACCGTCATTGAATTTAATGAGGTGATTGCTGGAACTCCGAAGTTGTACACAGGCATTGTTCAAATTATAATTCCTACATGCGTTAATGTGTTCACTGAGACGTGTTTCGAGGTTCCTTGCTGTTTCCCCAAAATATATTCTGTTGCAGCCTCCACAAGGTATAGTGCAAACTGCATAGACTGGTTCATGGTGGTTCGATTTTGTTTTGGTTAGATCCCTTATAGAAGTGCTGGATGCGATGGCGACTCTAGTGTTATTTTGTGTAAGTACTTTAGAAATGTTCAATGCAACCTGACTCTTGGGAAGGATTATAACTTTGTTAGGAGTGATGTTGGTGCATGGAAAATTAATGATCTGAAGAGCTCTTTTCTTTTAGTCTTTGATGAAAAAGGGAGGAAAATGTAGATCAGTGAAGGTTTGATGTATGTATGTACATTTTACATTCTTCGTGAAGAAACTCAGGACTACAAATTCTGTATGCAATTAGGGGAAAATCCGATGATGATGCCTCTTTTCGTCTTAGTATCTTGACTGGAATTGAAGTGGGTGAGATCATTTTTGCTTGTAGGTTTATGGTAAACTTGAAATCTTAGATGGTTATCTACTTTGTGAATGAGAATGTCTAGAAAAGTGTAAACTGGATAGCCGGTTCAAACGCGTTGAGCCTTGCCTGAAGATTCCGTACATCAAAACGTTTGGGAGTTATTATGAGGACGTCGTCAACATAACATAACCAAGTGACACTGGTGGGGATGATGTTGGTGAAGTGTTCAGCTTCCAGGTGCTTGATGGACAAGTTTGCTAAGATGGCACTGATGGGGGACCCCAATCCCATACCATTGGATTGTTTGTAGAGCCTGTTATTGAAATGAAAGCAATTGAAATTAATGCAGAGTTCAATCAAGTTGACAAAATCTACGGGAGGTAGAGGAAGATTAAGGTCTTGATTGACTTTATGTTATAGAATGTCAGTGGCTTGTGTAGTGGGTACCTTAGTGAAGAGAGAAGTTGGGTCCAAACTACTTAGTTTCTTAGAAATGTTTGTGATGCGGTTAAGGTCGCCCGAATGATAAAGATGAGCGGGGCTGATGGTCCCCAGAAGGAAGGAAAGATGTGAGGCAAAAACGCGGGCTAGTTTGTGTGGAGCACTGCCTATACCTGAAGTGATTGGTCTGAGAGGAATATTATGTTTATGGGTCTTGGGTAAACCATACAAGTGTGCTGGTTTAGGGTTGCTGTGTATCAAGAACAGAAGTTTCTATCCTTCACTAGTGCATTTCAGTATTTGTCTTGTTTCGTATAAGAAATCTTTAGTGAATATCTCCCACTGTTGTGTGTTGATGTTACAGCCGTAAGCATGTTGGCAGGCACCTTTTCAGCGATACAGCCAACCCAACTTGAGTGTTTGCAGGCCAGTGCTGCACTAGGTTGTGATGCTAGAGCAGCAAGAGTCTCCCATTTTATATATATATATATATATATATATATATATATATATATATATATATATATATATATATATATATATATATATATATATATATATATATATATATATATATATATATATGTTGTGCCGAATATGTAAAACTGGTCAATTAGCAAGAACTCATTTAAAATTAAGTCCTGTCTGAAATTTTCTCTTATACGTTTAAAGATATATTTTTTCAATAATGTTAGGTAAGAAAACTTACCTAACCTTATTATAACAAGAACAATTTATTTTAGCCTAACCCAACTAAATATATTTTAGATTTGTTTACAATAATTTAATACTAAACAAACACAATGAAATCTATTTTTTTTCGTTAGGTTCAGAATGATTTTGGCGAAATTATTGCATACACAAATTTTCGCTTGTCTTATATGGCAAGATGAGCGTTGTTATTTAAGCCAAGATGGCAAGTTCTGCCTATTCGGCACGACATATATATATAACAAAATAACAGAGCGGCTAAAAGAGGTCAATATATCTGAAATGCGTAGGGAGACACTGGTCAGAGAAATAGCAAGCATCGAACTCAAGCTAAAGGAATCTTATAGGAGTCAGGAATCGCGGGAAGAACTAAAAGCCATAAATGAAATCGAAAGAAACCCAAAGTATTTCTTCTCCTATGCCAAATCAAAGTCGAGAACAACATCCAGTATTGGGCCCCTACTTAAACAAGATGGGTCCTACACAGATGGCAGCAAGGAAATGAGTGAGCTACTCAAGTCCCAATATGACTCAGTTTTTAGCAAGCCGCTAACCAGACTGAGAGTCGAAGATCAAAACGAATTTTTTATGAGAGAGCCACAAAATTTGGTTACCACAAGCCTATCCGATGTTATCCTGACGCCAAATGACTTCGAACAGGCGATAAATGACATGCCCATGCACTCTGCCCCAGGGCCAGACTCATGGAACTCCGTGTTCATCAAGAACTGCAAGAAGCCCCTATCACGAGCCTTTTCCATCCTATGGAGAGAGCATGGACACGGGGGTCTTCCCACAGTTACTAAAAACAACAGACATAGCCCCACTCCACAAAGGGGTCAGTAAAGCAACAGCAAAGAACTACAGACCGATAGCACTAACATCCCATATCATAAAAATCTTTGAAAGGGTCCTAAGAAGCAAGATCACCACCCATCTAGAAACCCATCAGTTACACAACCCAGGGCAACATGGGTTTAGAACAGGTTGCTCCTGTCTGTCTCAACTATTGGATCATTACGACAAGGTCCTAAATGCACTAGAAGACAAAAAGAATGCTGATGTAATATATACAGACTTTGCAAAAGCCTTCAACAAGTGTGACCATGGCGTAATAGCGCACAAAATTCGTGCTAAAGGGATAAGAGGAAAAGTCGGTCGATGGATCTATAATTTCCTCACTAACAGAACACAGAGAGTAGTCGTCAACAGAGTAAAGTCCGAGGCAGCTACGGTGAAAAGCTCTGTTCCACAAGGCACAGTACTTGCTCCCATCTTGTTCCTCATCCTCATATCCGACATAGACAAGGATGTCAGCCACAGCACCGTGTCTTCCTTTGCAGATGACACCCGAATCTGCATGACAGTGTCTTCCATTGCAGACACTGCAAGGCTCCAGGCGGACATCAACCGAATCTTTCAGTGGGCTGCAGAAAACTATATGAAGTTCAACGATGAGAAATTTCAATTACTCAGATATGGTAAACACGAGGAAATTAAATCTTCATCAGAGTACAAAACAAATTCTGGCCACAAAATAGAGCGAAACACCAACGTCAAAGACCTGGGAGTGATCATGTTGGAGGATCTCACCTTCAAGGACCATAACATTGTATCAATCGCATCTGCTAGAAAAATGACAGGATGGATAATGAGAACCTTCAAAACTAGGGAGGCCAAGCCCATGATGACACTCTTCAGGTCACTTGTTCTATCTAGGCTGGAATATTGCTGCACACTAACAGCACCTTTCAAGGCAGGTGAAATTGCTGACCTAGAAAATGTACAGAGAACCTTCACGGCACGCATAACGGAGATAAAACACCTCAATTACTGGGAGCACTTGAGGTTCCTGAACCTGTATTCCCTGGAACGCAGGCGGGAGAGATACATGATTATATACACCTGGAAAATCCTAGAGGGACTAGTACCGAACTTGGACACGAAAATCACTCATTATGAAAGCAAAAGACTTGGCAGACGATGCAACATCCCCCCATTGAAAAGCAGGTTTGTCACTAGCACGTTAAGAGACCATACAATAAGTGTTAGGGGCCCGATATATATATATATATATATATATATATATATATATATATATATATATATATATATATATATATATATACTAGTATAACTATGCAGACTCAGACACTAGCTTCAAGACTGCTCTGAGACACTGGTACTTACTGGGCATTCTCAACCTGTTACAACCGGGCCCACAGTTGACTCACTCACAATCTCCTCAGACACTGGCCAGTAATCTATGAGAAAAAAAGTGAAGGTCCTGTCTTACTGTATAGGCCTGACGGAGGTCATCTATGGTACATCGAGGTGCATCTACCAGATTTCCCCAAGTCTCAGATGTGAAGACACGTGGGGGCGCCGTCTGCTGATCACGGCACGTCTTGTCCAGTTGGTGTCTGTCTTAAGAAGAACAAGCTGGTCTCCCTTCCAGACCCTCGTCTCTTCGTTCAAACTAGGGCTGCCAGTTCTCCCTAGCTAACTTATCCTAGTGTTTGCCTACATTATCGGCCTATTACTACCTATGTTAAGGTCTTAGGTCTACTTTATCATTATCTACAGATGCCTTAGTAAACCTAATATTAGTGTACTACCAGTAAAACTACCTACTCCTTCCCTGAAGAGTAAATCTATAAATTAAATACATGCCTACCAAGAATCCATCGCCGACAAGAGAATGCTTCCCTGTTTGGGTGGGGTATAAGGGCCATCCAGCTCAGCCGTCCCATACGGCCATGCTGGATCTGCCCTGTGGAATTTTAGGGAGCAAATAAATTTCCACACACACATATATATATATATATATATATATATATATATATATATATATATATATATATATATATATATATATACATACATGTATAATTGTGTGTGTATATACTCACCTAGTTGTGGTTACAGGGATCTAGCCACAGCTCCTGGCCCTGCGTCTTTGCTGGCTGCTGCTAGGTCACTCTTCCCTCTCCATGAGCTTTATCATACCTCTTCTTAAAGCTATGTATGGATCCTGCCTCCACTACATCACTTCCCAGACTATTCCACTTTATTATTTATTTATTTATTTATTTTATGTCTTTGCAAACAGTACATTGAGATTTTATATTTACAATAGTGGGTTGCAATGCAAAGAGAGCCTCTATTATGCCTATGCATTATGGGCCTACTTAACATTATTGGCTTACAGTCTACTTAACAATAAGGAGTATATCATAGTTGTACAGTAGGATAGTAATTATTTCATAGTTGTACAGTAGATTATTAATTATAAATGAATCAAAATTTGTATAAGACAAAGATAAATTTATATTCGAAAATGCTTTTTGTGAAAACAATGATTCAATTATATTCCTGTCAACAATGGATAAAAGGTTCAAAGTGATTGTTGAAGTGGGAGTACATAGGTGAGTATGTGTGTACTGAGTATTTAGCGTTCAATCTAAGGTGATTAAGTGGCTTTTGAGAAGAGTCTTAAATTTATTTTCAGACTGGGTTACTTTAATATCTTCTGGTAATTATTATTATTATTATTATTATTATTATTATTATTATTATTATTATTATTATTATTATTATTATTATTATTATTATTATTATAATCAAAAGAAGCACTAAGCCACAAGGGCTATACAGCGCTGCAGGGTAGGGAAGGAAGCGAGGGTATCAGGCGGCAGAAGGGGAAGGGATGATTAGTAGGTTACAGAAAACAGCGGGGCAGGGGATAGTGAGGGGGTAGAGGGTAGCAAGAGATTGAGGTAGAAAGGGCTGAAGGTATCATCATCAGAGTTTGTGGAGTAAGTCAGTTGTTGTCAGAAAGTCAATGAGAGAGTCCGGATGAAAGGTGGGTCCATAAATGAGAAGGGAAGGTAAAGGGAGAGCAGTGGAGCGAAGACGATGTTGGAGGTAAATTCTGCGTGCTCGTTGATAAAGTGGGCAGTCTAACAGAATGTGGCTGACCGATACTGGAACCTGACAATTCTCACAGAGAGGAGCAGGGTCCCTCTCCATGAGATATCCATGAGTAAGACGAGTATGGCCAATGTGAAGGCGGGAGAGAGTAGTCCCCCAACCTCGACACTGGTGACAAGAAGACGGCCAGTAACCTATACTCGGTTTAATAGACAAGTTTGTTATTGAGCAGAGCAGACCAACGTTGTTGCCAACGGGCGTGAAGGTGGGTAGCTATTACAGCAAAATAGTCCGGAAATGGAACACCTCTATATGAAATTGGATGGTATTGTACTGCTGACCGTGCAGCAGTGTCTGCCTGTTCATTGCCCTGTACGTCAACATGACCAGGAACCCAACAAAAAACAATATCTTTATGCTTGGTAGAGATACGGCATAACCAAAGTTGGATATGGAGAACTAAGGGGTGAGGTGTATCAAATTTCCGTATAGCTTGTAGAGCACTAAAGGAGTCTGAGACAACCACAAATGATGACACAGGCCTAGATGCAATACGAATAAGTGCTGCAAGAATGGCATACAATTCAGCAGTAAAAATGCTAGCCGAAGATAGTAAATGCCCTCGCACGATGCTGTCCGGAAACACTGCTGCAAATCCGACGCCATCAGAAGATTTAGAGCCATCTGTGTACATGGCGATGGCATGAGAATGAGAGTGGAAGTGGTCAAGAAAAAGAGAGTGGGAAGCCACCGTAGGCAGTTGGGCTTTGGAGCAAGGGAGTGAGATGCTACATGAACATATAAAGCGGTATCTGAAGGGAAGACAAGAGCGAATGCAGGCGAAGAGAGAAGGAATGGAGCAAACAGGGGTGGCGAACAAATAATGTCTACTAATATGAGTGACTATTCTATAAATGGAAGGATTGCGGAGATTGTGAGAGCATATATAGTAGCGAAGGCAATGGGCATCACAGCGATCAGACAAGGATGGAACATTTGCTTCTGCATAGAGGCTCTCAACAGGGCAAGATTGAAAAACACCAACGCATAAACATAATCCTTGGTGATGGATGGGGTTAATTATAAATAAGGGAGCGGTCAGGTGAAACATATCGACTTCTTTATTTTTCAACCGATTACGTTCATTTTTGGTGTACTATTAGAAGCTTATATCAAATATCCTGTGCTGAAGTTTCAATCATATCGGCCAAAAAGGAAATGAAATATGCAAAATTTACGAAAAATTGCATTTGGCAGGGGAGTCCTTCTCAGTGGTACTTGGAAAAGTGGTTTTGACACTTGCTGCTAATAGAACACCTCTAATTCCATCACTGTAAGTGTACCTATTCTAAAATAAACCTTATCTTCATGCTAAAAAAAATAAGTTTCATAACTTTTTTGACATTGGAAGATATCGGTCTTGTTGCCCACATAAATCTAAAAATATTTGGGGTAGTTCAGACAGGTACATGTAAACTTGTAAAGCAATCATTCTCCTATGTTTGTTGTGAAAATCAAGTCAATTCAATCATAAATAAAGATGGATTGCCCCTAAATAGGTAAATAAGTTACTTTCGAGATATAGGCCGAAGCGCGCGGCACCCCAGCTGCCCGGGAAATAATTTTTTCCCCGAAAAATTCGCTTTATTTTACACTTTTTGCGTGACCTACGAGTGTCTATTACAGTTAGCCATTGTAAATCCGTTTTCTCTCATCACTTGTAAGATATAACGAAACTTCAGGGGATACACCGATAGAAATTTTTCCCTCTTGGGCATCATATTATGCTATAAATTATTTTTTACGGTGTGCTTTTTATGTTTATATGCTATTATTATATTGCATTATGTCATAATAGATCAATTGTGATAGATAAATAAGCCTTATAATTGATATTAGCATGGGTATGGAATATTTATGGAATATTTTGTTGGCTGGAGGTGTCGGCCATTTTGGGTACTATACCCAGGGTACCTGACTGGTTACTTGACCATATTAGCTCCGCCCGCTTGGGCATGATCTCAGACAGTGAATTTGTATTATATTAGACATAAAGATATACGAAAACGATAAAAATAACAAGGGGGAAAAACGTAAACAAAGCCGCGTCAGCGCTTCTTACGCAATATGACGCGTCAGCGCTGTCACCATGCCTGTTATAAATGGCTGTAATTCCTTTTAGAAACATCGTACAAGGATAATAATTATACCAGAGTGTAGCCAGAAAGTTCAGCTATTTTTTGGTAACAATAACTCCATTTTCATATTTTTTCGAATTGTTTTTTGCCCCGCGCGCGTGAACCTGACCGCTCCCTTAGGCTACAGAGAGTAGCAGGAGAGGCCGCTGAATAGATCTGGTCACCATAATCGAGTTTCGATAAAATGAGGGCTGAATGTAGGCAAATGTAGGCTGAATGTAGGTGCAAAGCTCTGTTCCACAAGGCACAGTACTAGCTCCCATCTTGTTCCTCATCCTCATATCCGACATAGACAAGGATGTCAGCCACAGCACCGTGTCTTCCATTGCAGATGACACCCGAATCTGCATGACAGTGTCTTCCATTGCAGACACTGCAAGGCTCCAGGCGGACATCAACCAAATCTTTCAGTGGGCTGCAGAAAACAATATGAAGTTCAACGATGAGAAATTTCAATTACTCAGATATGGTAAACATGAGGAAATTAAATCTTCATCAGAGTACAAAACAAATTCTGGCCACGAAATAGAGCGAAACACCAACGTCAAAGACCTGGGAGTGATTATGTCGGAGGATCTCACCTTCAAGGACCATAACATTGTATCAATCGCATCTGCTAGAAAAATGACAGGATGGATAATGAGAACCTTCAAAACTAGGGAGGCAAAGCCCATGATGACACTCTTCAGGTCACTTGTTCTATCTAGGCTGGAATATTGCTGCACTCTAACAGCACCTTTCAAGGCAGGTGAAATTGCCGACCTAGAAAATGTACAGAGAACTTTCACGGCGCGCATAACGGAGATAAAACACCTCAATTACTGGGAGCGCTTGAGGTTTCTAAACCTGTATTCCCTGGAACGCAGGAGGGAGAGATACATGATTATATACACCTGGAAAATCCTAGAGGGACTAGTACCGAACTTGCACACGAAAATCACTCATTACGAAAGCAAAAGACTTGGCAGACGATGCACCATCCCCCCAATGAAAAGCAGGGGTGTCACTAGCACGTTAAGAGACCATACAATAAGTGTCAGGGGCCCGAGACTGTTCAACTGCCTCCCAGCACACATAAGGGGGATTACCAACAGACCCCTGGCAGTCTTCAAGCTGGCACTGGACAAGCACCTAAAGTCAGTTCCTGATCAGCCGGGCTGTGGCTCGTACGTTGGTTTGCGTGCAGCCAGCAGCAACAGCCTGGTTGATCAGGCGCTGATCCACCAGGAGGCCTGGTCACAGACCGGGCCGCGGGGGCGTTGACCCCCGAAACTCTCTCCAGGTAAACTCCAGGTGAAGGAGAGTTCGACGATCAGCTTCCCATGAAAGATGAGCAAGGGTTTTAAGAAGGTTCAGCCGGCTGTGACAAGTTGCCTTTAGAGAGGTAATGTGGGGTTTCCAGGATAACCTACGGTCAAAGAGAAGGCCTAGAAACCTGACTGTATCACGTTCAGGGATATGGGAGCCATAGAGGTACAAAGGATGATCGGAGATGACAGAGCATCTAGTGAGAGTAATTTGGTGAGTTTTGGTACTGGAAAATTTAAACCCATGTGTGGTGGCCCAATTGGAAACACGGTCGACCACATGCTGGAGAGAAACTGTAATGAGGTGACAGTCAGTGCCTGCACAAGCAATAGCGAAGTCATCAACATAGAGTGATGACCAAAAATTGGATGATGAACAGAGGCCAAATCATTTATAGCAAGGAGAAAAAGTGTTGTGCTCAGAACGCATCCCTGAGGGGGACCTTCAGCTTGGTACAAAGTCCGGGGAGAGCACATTATTGACTCGAACATGGAAATGTCTGTCAGTTAAAAAGCTCTTACGGAAAGATGGTAGATTGCCTCGGAGGCCAAAGGAGTGGGCTTGGGCCAAAATATTATACCTCCAAGTTGTGTCATATGCCTTCTCAAGGTCAAAAAATATGGCAATAACTGAGTGGTTATTCGCAAAGGCATTACGAACATACATATCCAAGCATAGTAAGGGGTCTATGGTAGGACGGCCCTTATGAAAGCCATATTGACGAGTGGAGAGACTGTTGTGTGTCTCTAAATACCACATTAAAAGTCTGTTTACCAGACATTCCATCACTTTGCAAACTGCACTGGTAAGAGCGATGGGACGATAGGGAGAGGCTTCATGTCCCGTAGTACCTAGTTTGCGGTATGGTTTTTTTTAGAACAATGGCAGATTTCCACAGCTGTGGAAGAACTCCTTGTGACCAAATAAGATTGAAAAGACGTAAGAGGACTGTAAGGGCTGACTGATGTAAATGTTGTAACATACGAATATGAATGTCGTTGGGCCCAGCTGCCGATGATCGACAAGCTGAGAGTGTTGCCTCCAGTTCCTGAAGTGTAAAAGACACATTACACTGTTCTTCTCTGAGAGAAGAAAAGTCCAAGGGTGCTAACTCTCTGGCAGACTTTGAGGAAAGAAACGAGGGGCAGAGATGGAGCCCTAGAGAAATATGGACCAGATGATTGCCAGTTTCAATGGCAACATCTAGAGGGTTTGCTATATCAACACCGGCAACCCGCAGAACAGGAGCCGGGTGAGGAGAATATTTACCACTCAGTTTCCGTACTTTTTTCCAGACTGCACTCTTAGAGGAAGCAGTGTGATGGTGGAGACATAATCTCGCCAGCAAGTGCTTTTAGCATCATGGATTACACGGTGAGTGATCGCACTCTTCTGCTTAAAATCAAGAAGTCTCTCAGTGGTTCTATTGTACCGGTACCTGCCCCATGCAGCGTGTTTCAAACACACTGCACGAGCTCAAGCAGGAGACCACCAAGGCACGCATTTCTGAGAATGCCTGCCCGAGGTTTCGGGTATAGAATGAGAAGCTGCGGTTAAAACGGAGGACGAGAAGAGGTGTAAAAGCTCATCAATGGAAGATGAAGAAGGAACCTCACTAAAAACTGTTAGTTGTGAGTAAAGGTCCCAATTTGCCTGATCAAACTGCCAGCGTGGGTTACAAAGAGGTGGTGAATATGAAGGGGAAGTAAGAATGATTGGAAAATGATTGCTGTCATGTAAATCCGGGAGAACAGACCAGGTGAAGTCTAGTGTGGCGGAGGAAGAGCAGACAGAGATCTATGCAAGAGAGAGTATGAGTACGAGGATCAAAATGGGTGTGAGTACCTGTATTTAAAACATGGAGGGGGTGGGAAGCAAGAAAAGCCGCCAACTGAATGCCACGGAAATCACAGTGAGACCCCCCCCCAGAGGAAATGATGGGCATTAAAATTGCCAAGTAACAGAAGTGGTGGCGGTAATGACGAAACAAGAAAGGCAATATCCGGAATAGATAATGCTCAAGAAGGAGAGAGATACAAAGAACAGAGTGTATACTACCTATGCAGGTGGATACGGGCTGCTGTGTAATGCAGTGAAGTACGAACAAATAGCTGATGGTACGGAATATCAGTGCATAGAAGAAGGGCACTTTCGTTAAAGGTCCCATCAGGAAAAGGATCCGAAGAATACAATAAATTATAGCCTGAGATGGGATAGATAACAGCAGTGTGATTTTGGTTCTTGTAAGCAAACACCAACAGGGGAAAATTGGGAGAACATTGTCTGAAGCTCACCCCGATTACCCCTGAAGCCACGTATATTCCACTGTAAATAGGCCATGATTGGCAACGATAAAGATACTAGAAATCCGCAGGTTAGGGTACTTATGGACTAGAGGGGTTAGAAAAGTCCACATGCGGTTGCAGCGGAAAACGTTCAAGCAGCGAAGGAACGGTGCGCTGTGAAGAAAGGAGCTGCGCAGATGGAGGAGAGGAGAGAAAAGGAACAGAGGGTGGATCAGTGTCCATTGATGGTCTGGTCTCTGCAATATATTCAGAGATTGCTTCAAGTGTTTCGGAGTTCAGAGACGTTGTATGGGAGACAATATTGGAGATGGAAGGAGGAGGAGTTTGAGTAAAGATCGGAACTGTAATGGACTGTACCATGGTAGGGAGGGGAGGCGAAAGGGTGGAGGGAACTGGAGAAGTGTGGGAGGGGACAGAAGAGGCAGAATCCTGGGAGGTGGCAAAAGAGGAAGAAACTTGGGAGGGGACAGGGAAGGAAGGCACAGTACAAGGAGGAGGATGAACCTCTTCACTTGTAACAGAGCCAGTGAAAATCTTCTGGTAATGAATTACATATTTTGGGGCCCTTTATGTGCATAGAGTTTTTACACAGTGTGATACGTTCACGAGGTATATCAAAAAGAGATCTGTGTCTTGTGTTGTGGTCATGTGTCCTGTTTAGGTTGGTGAGGAGAAGTTTGAGTGGGGGGTTTATATTTGCGTGTATTGTTCTGTGTGTGTAGTAGGCACATGAATAAGTATGGATGTTCTTAATGGTGAGCAGATTCAGACTTGAAAATTGGTGGAGTATGCTGGTGGGAGTGGGAATTTGTTATCATTCTTACTGCTGCCTTTTGCTGGGTTATTAGGGGTTTTAGGTAATTGGATGTTGGTGATCCCCATGCACAAATTCCATATGTAAGATATGGGTATATGAGTGAATGGTACAGTGCCAGGAGAGCTGATTGTGGAACAGTACATTATCTTTGATAAAATGCCTACAATCTTGGAGATTTTCTTGGTGATTTGTTGTATATGCGTCCGGAACGTAAGGCTACTGTCAAGGTGGATACTTAGGAATTTTTCCTCTGTGATTCTTGTGACTGATGATCCATTTAGCATTGTGTTAATTGGATCATTTGCAGCTTTGTTTCCAAATTGAATGAAATAGGTTTTATCAGTATTCAGGGTAAGTTTGTTAGTCATCATCCAGGCAGATATTTTCTGTAATTCGCCATTGACTGTGTTTGCTTGTATGACTGTGTTTGGGTGGGAGAAGACATATGTAGTGTCAACTGCAAATAATATGGGTTTGAGTAGCTGTGATGCATTCGGTAGATCATTGATGTAAATGAGAAAGAGGAGTGGTCCAAGGACACTTCCTTGTGGGACTCCTACTGTGATTGGTTGGGTGGAAGAGTTTGCATCATTTGCATACACATATTGAGTTGTTACTAAGGTATGACTTTAGGTAGTTGAGGGAGTGGCCTCTGATACCATAGTGCGTTAATTTGGAGTACAGCAGTTCATGGTCGACTGTATCGAAAGCTTTACGTAAATCAATGAAAATGCCTAGTGGAGCTTTTTCTTTTCAAGTGCGGTATATATTAGTTCTAGTATTTGTATGATAGCATCATTTGTGCTTTTATTATTCCTGAATCCAAACTGACAAGGGTTTAATATGTTGTGTGAGACGAGGTAGGAATAGATCCGTCTATGATAAGTTAGATATTGGTCTATAGTTATTCAAGTCAGCTTTGTCACCTCCTTTGTGGATCGGAGTGACCCTCGCTATTTTGAGGATTGTTGGGAAGGTAGATGATTCAATGGATTTGTTAAAGAGCGTTGCAATAATTGGTGACAATACTTAAGAAGCTTTTTTGTACATAAAAGCATGCAAGTTGTTTATGTCTCCTGCCTTGTTTTTAAGGGTGTTGATGATGAGCATAACTTCTATGGGGTTGGTTGGAGCTAGGAATAACGTGTTTGGGTAGGTACCTATAAAGTAGTCTGATGGACGGGTGTTTGTGCTTGGTATTTTGTTTGCTAGATTTTTTCCTATGGTGGAGAAGAAAACATTGAGTCTAGGAATTTAAACCGATAGATTATAGATGTGTGGGTGTTTGTGGGAAACAATCAGGCATTAGGGTTAAAAACAGCAGTTATTACCGGGATACCTCAGGGATATGTTTAAAAGACAATATTCAAAATAAAGTTGCTAGTAATGGCAAATCAATTGATCAACAAACAAAGAGAGATAGTAGAGGGCAACGAGTGACTAGCTCCCTTAAGGTTTACTATACAAATAGTAGGAGTCTAAGAAATAAGATAGATGAGCTAAAATTACTTGCAAGTGTAGGTAATATAGATATTATTGGTATAACAGAGACCTGGTTCAACCTGATAGAGAAATGCCTTCTGAATGCAACATACAGGGTTATAAACTATTCCACACTGATAGGGTCAACAGGAAGGGTGGTGGTGTGGCGATGTATGTCAGAGAAAATTTAAATTGTTGTCTTAGACATGATATAAGATTAGAAACATCGAACACAGAATCGGTTTGGCTTCAGTTTCTCGAGGGTCGTGACAAATTAATTTTGGGAGTGATTTATAGGTCCCCAAACCATGATAGGGAGTGCAGTAAGCTGTTATGGCACGAAATTCATAAGGCATCTAGATATGAAAATGTTGTAATAATGGGAGATTTTAACTTTAGACAAATTGATTGGAACAATATGACAGGAAATCTTGAGTCTAGTGACTTTCTTGATACGGTTCAGGATTGCTTTTTAGAACAGGTTGTGACAGAACCAACTAGAGGAAACAATCTGCTTGACTTGGTTCTTGCCAACAAAGATTCACTAATTAATAATCTTGAGGTTAATGATGAGCTTGGGGAAAGTGATCACAAATCACTTAGTTTCAATATATCATGGAATTACCCAGATAACTGCAATCAAATCTCTGTCCCAGATTTTCGCTTGGCCGACTTCATGGGACTGAAAAATTACTTGGGTGGGCTAAATTGGGATATCCTAACTATGGGTCAGGTAGGTGATCTTGGTTGCCAATATGACGTTTTTCAGAGCATAGTTCTAGCTGCCCAGACAACTTTTGTTCCGAGTAGGGAAATTAGATCTAACAAAAATGATCCCAAATGGATGAACAATAGATTAAAACATCTCATTGGTCAAAAGAGAGGCATATATAGGCGTATCAAAAGAGGGGATGGGACGTTAAGAAATCAATATATTCAATTAAAGAGAGAAATAAAGAAAGAATAAGAAAAGCAAAAGGAGATTATGAGGCTAAGGTCGCAAGGGATTCAAAGACTAACCCAAAAGGGTTCTTTCAGGTATACAGAAGTAAGATTAGGGACAAGATTGGCCCACTTAAGAGTAACTCTGGTCAGGTCAATGACAGTGATAAGGATATGTGTGAAATTCTAAATACCTACTTCCTCTCAGTTTTCACCCAGGAAAATACTAGCGATATTCCTGAAATAATAGATTATGTAGAACAGGATGATAATAAACTATGCACGATTGCGGTAACTAGTGACATGGTCCTCAGACAAATAGAGAAACTAAAACCTAACAAATTCCCAGGTCCTGATGGACTGTTTGCAAGGGTGTTAAAGGAATGTAAAGAGGAACTTAGCATACCTTTGGCTAATCTTTTTAACATATCACTACAAACTGGCATAGTGCCTGATAAGTGGAAAATGGCAAATGTAATACCTATTTACAAGGCAGCTGACAGGTCCTTGGCTTCGAACTATAGACCAATAAGCCTTACCTCCATAGTGGAAAAATTTATGGAGTCAATAATTGCCGAAGCAATTCGTAGCCATCTTGACAGGCACAGATTGATTAATGATTCTCAACACGGTTTTACAAAGGGGCGTTCCTGTCTTACGAATTTACTAACATTTTTCACTAAGGTGTTTGAGGAGGTAGATCATGGTAATGAATATGATATTGTGTATGTGGACTTCAGTAAGGCTTTCCATAGAGTTCCACACCAGAGGGTATTGAGGAAACTTAGGGCACACGGAAAAGGAGGAGAAATTTTTTCCTGGGTAGAGGCATGGCTAACAAATAGACAGTAGAGAGTTTGCATAAATGGGGAGAAATCAGAATGGGGGCACGTCACAAGCGGTGTTCCTCAGGGGTCAGTGTTGGGCCCGTTGTTGTTCACAATTTACATAAACGACATAGATGAGGGAATAAATAGCGACATAAGCAAATTTGCTGATGACTCCAAAACAGGCCAGCTGTTAGGGGAGGTATCAATTGGTTGATGCTCTGGCATGCTCTGGACACGTCTGGAGGATCAGTTGGTTGATGCCCCGGCATGCTCTGGACACGTCTGGAGGATCAGTTGGTTGATGGTCTGGCATGCTCTGGACACGTCTGGGGGATCAGTTGGTTGATGCTCTGGACACGTCTGGGGGATCAGTTGGTTGATGCTCTGGACACGTCTGGGGGATTAGTTGGTTGATGCTCTGGATACATCTGGGGGATCAGTTGGTTAATGCTCTGGGCACGTCTGAGGATCAGTTGGTTGATGCTCTGGGAACTCTGGGGGATCAGTTGGTTGATGTTTTGGACACGTCTGGGGGATCAGTTGGTTGATGCTCTGGACACGTTTGGGGGATCAGTTGGTTGATGCTCTGGACACGTCTGGGGGATCAGTTGGTTGATGCTCTGGACACGTCTGGGGGATCAGTTGGTTGATGCTCTGGACACGTCTGGGGGATCAGTTGGTTGATGCTCTGGACACGTCTGCTGGATCAGTTGGTTGATGCTCTGGACACGTCTGGGGGATCAGTTGGTTGATACTCTGGACACGTCTGTGGGATCAGTTGGTTGATGCTCTGGACACGTCTGGGGGATCAGTTGGTTGACGCTCTGGACACGTCTGGGGGATCAGTTGGTTGACGCTCTGGACACGTCTGGGGGATCAGTTGGTTGATGCTCTGGACACGTCTGGGGGATCAGTTGGTTGATGCTCTGGACGTCTGGGGGATCAGTTGGTTGATGCTCTGGACACGTCTGGGGGATCCTTTGGTTGATGCTCTGGACACGTCTGGGGGATCATTTGGTTGATGCTCTGGACACGTCTGGGGGATCATTTGGTTGATGCTCTGGACACGTCTGGGGGATCAGTTGGTTGACGCTCTGGACACGTCTGGGGGATCAGTTGGTTGATGCTCTGGACACGTCTGGGGGATCAGTTGGTTGATGCTCTGGACACGTCTGTGAAACACAATGTCTTTTGTAATTCGCTAATTTTCCTACTTCTCCGTTGTCTCTTGGTCTTATCTCAGAGGATCAGTTTGAGATAATGAAATGCCTAATTAAGTTACAGATTGCACAGACGGAGGTTTATGGAGGGGCTGTGGTAAAAGTGTCTCTTCATAAAGTATACATAGAAATGGTCTATTAGACAGGTTACACTTCTTTGTAACCTGTGCTGACCAGCACTATTGTCTCGCTTCTCACCCCTTTCTGTCTCTTGTGCAACTAGTCCCCTACTTACTACTACCACCACCACCACTACTACTACTACTACTACTACTACTTCCACTACCACTATTGCCTCTACCACTATTTCTTCACTCCCTTATTACTCTCTTTTTCTCGTCTCTGTTCCCTATATATACTGGCTCCTTAATGTTCAAGTGTTAGTGTGGCTTGTAAATGGTCCACCTAACCGAAGTATCGTCAAAAGCTTTCTCATATGTGGAGGGAATTTGGGTATTGTTCAGTTAAACCGAACTGCCTTAAAAATGGAACTTTACCTTATTAAAGGGATCAGTTTTGGTAATAGACTTGCACAAGAAAAGTCTGAACTTACCTGTCAGAAACCAAACTAATTTTCAGTTTTCTCTCACCTCACTTATACAGAGTTCTTATCTGCTTATACCTGTCCTCTCATAAGTAAATATATACATACATTTTGTTTTATATGCGTGACTTCATGAAGCTTTGTGTCAATGAGAGCAACGTGAGTCGTGTTCTTTTATGTGGGAAAGAAGTTATTAAGTGGGAAGCAAGGAAATTATGTTCTATAATGAATCAGTAAGTAATATATTCAGCTAAACACAACTTGAAAGTGTGAGATTTGAATATATTGATTGGTTTATGAGGTGCATGTGGTAGTGAGCAAGATGGTTGTTCTAATTGCAGCTTGTGCCAGGAACGTCTAGCAGGTGTTCACTGGTGTTTATAAACGTCGGTGGAGTTGACGCCAGAGTTGGTCACCGTCGTGGTATTATCTGAGGCACAACTCGTGTTTTTAAATTGTACCAGAATCACCAGGTAGGTCGCTAAGCTATTCAACATCTGAAAAAATAAGAGACAGAGAGTAGTTACTGCTCAGGCGTGATGAAAATGGGTAACATTAAAATAAGCAATAGAATCAAAGAGTAGCAGAAGACTGGAAAAAAATGGTATAAATTGAATATCATAAAATTCCAGACTGTTATCACAGCACAGCTTCACCAGACTGTTATCACAGCATAGCTTCACAAGACTGTTATCACAGCATAGCTTCACCAGACTGTTATCACAGCATAGCTTCACCAGACTGTTATCACAGCATAGCTTCACAAGACTGTTATCACAGCATAGCTTCACCAGACTGTTATCACAGCATAGCTTCACCAGACTGTTATCACAGCATAGCTTCACTAGACTGTTATCACAGCATAGCTTCACAAGACTGTTATCACAGCATAGCTTCACAAGACTGTTATCACAGCATAGCTTCACCAGACTGTTATCACAGCATAGCTTCACCAGACTGTTATCACAGCATAGCTTCACAAGACTGTTATCACAGCATAGCTTCACAAGACTGTTATCACAGCATAGCTTCACCAGACTGTTATCACAGCATAGCTTCACCAGACTGTTATCACAGCATAGCTTCACAAGACTGTTATCACAGCATAGCTTCACAAGACTGTTATCACAGCATAGCTTCACCAGACTGTTATCACAGCATAGCTTCACCAGACTGTTATCACAGCATAGCTTCACAAGACTGTTATCACAGCATAGCTTCACCAGACTGTTATCACAGCATAGCTTCACAAGACTGTTATCACAGCATAGCTTCACCAGACTGTTATCACAGCATAGCTTCACAAGACTGTTATCACAGCATAGCTTCACCAGACTGTTATCACAGCATAGCTTCACCAGACTGTTATCACAGCATAGCTTTACCAGACTGTTATCACAGCATAGCTTCACCAGACTGTTATCACAACATAGCTTCACCAGACTGTTATCACAGCATAGCTTCACCAGACTGTTATCACAGCATAGCTTCACCAGACTGTTATCACAACATAGCTTCACCAGACTGTTATCACAGCATAGCTTCACCAGACTGTTATCACAACATAGCTTGACCAGACTGTTATCACAACATAGCTTCACCAGACTGTTATCACAACATAGCTTCACCAGACTGTTATCACAGCATAGCTTCACCAGACTGTTATCACAACATAGCTTGACCAGACTGTTATCACAACATAGCTTGACCAGACTGTTATCACAACATAGCTTGACCAGACTGTTATCACAACATAGTTTGACCAGACTGTTATCACAACATAGCTTGACCAGACTGTTATCACAACATAGCTTCACCAGACTGTTATCACAGCACAGCTTCACCAGACTGTTATCACAGCATAGCTTCACCAGGCTGTTATCACAGCATAGCTTCACCAGACTGTTATCACAGCATAGCTTCACCAGACTGTTATCACAGCATAGCTTCACCAGACTGTTATCACAACATAGCTTCGCCAGACTGTTATCACAGCACAGCTTCACCAGACTGTTATCACAGCATAGCTTCACCACATTCTCACAACCTCACCTCTGTACGTCAGTGGATTATACTATGGATGCACATCATCTAAATATTCTCCAAGCTTCACATCTACATATCACAGGACTACAACATAGTCAACATAACACTAAGGCACCCACCGCTAACATGAAGCTTCTGTCAATAGAGAAGAAGCCAGCAACTCTGAGCTGTGGTATGGAGTGCAACAGTTGTAGTGAGAACAGTTGCACAGAGGACAGCAAAGCTATGTTCACCTTTCCTGAGTCAGCACGACACTTGTGTACCAGTTCACCTGTTCTCTCGTGCTGCACAAAAAGTCAATGAACAAACAGTAAGGTTAGGAATCAGTAGTTTTATAATGTGCTAAGAAAATCTTCAAGTTGATGTGACGTACACATAAGGTCCGTCCTGTTATCTTCATGTGCATGTAGTTCAATTATATATATATATATATATATATATATATATATATATATATATATATATATATAGATATATATATATATATATATATATATATATATATATATATATATATATATATATATATATATATATATGTAGCTAACAGTAATGAAGGGATTCAGGGAAACCGGCAGACCAGACTTGAGTCCTGGAGGTAGGAAGTACAGTGCCAGCACTCTGAAGGACGGGTGTTGATATTCCAGTTTTATAACTGTACTGTAGGCACACTTCTAGCAAGACAGTGATGGAGTGAATGATGAGTGTTTCATCCTTCTTGGGTCCCCATGTCTTGGCCGATGTGTTGATTTTATATATATATGTCGTTACGAATAGGTAAAACTGGTCAGTTAGCTACAACTCATTTAAAATTAAGCCCTTTCTAAAAATTTCACTTATACGTTTAAAAATATGTATTTTTTTCATTTATGCAAATGTAAAAATTAATAATTTTGTACCAAAAGAACCTTAGAAAACTTACCTAACCTTATTATAACAAGAGCAAATTAATTTAGCCTAAACCAACTAAATATTTTTTAGATAAATTTACAATAATTTATTAATAAACGCAATGAAATATTTTTCGTTAGGTTCAGAATGATTTTTGCGAAATTACTGCATACATAAATTTTCACCTGCCTTTTTCTGCAAGACGAGCTTTGATATTTTAGCCAAAATCGCCGCAAGTTTTACCTATTCGGCACGACATATATATTAAATGTGTAATAATCACAAACATTAGATACAAGATGGAACAGAACCACGGGGGTAGTTAAATGATAGCTCTAGGCCTTTCATGTTGCAATCCACAATATTGCAGAAATGTGTATGAAGTCCAGAAAATTCCGTACCCACATGACAGTAGGAGAATGCAAGTCTCCTTCCTGTATTTTTTTCACTCTGAAATTTGTCGCTCTCCAGTCCAGGAAAGACAATGCTACAACATATATTATCAGACCAGTCAGACCATGGGAAGCAAACCAGGGTAGCCACAACCACTCCAGAGATGGAGGTTTTTTTTTTAGTGCCAGGAAGGAAAATAAGCTGGCAAGAAATGACAGAAATCGTGCACAAACTCAAATCACTCTGTGGCAGTGGCACTTAAGGTATGCTCAAGGCATATTCCTTTAAGAAAAAGAAAGAGAAAATGTAAACTAGAAAGAGAGAGAGAGAGACTCCTTATAAAGGCAGATGCGAAAAGTCAGAGCTGCTGAAAGGGGCCAATATATCTGAAATATGAAGGGAGGCACTGATAAGAGAAGTAGCAAATACTTAACTTAAGCTTAAGAAATCATACAGGAGATAAACTCAAAAAAGACTTAAAACCATAAATGAAACTGAAAGAAGCCCAAAACATTTCCTTTCTTATGCCAAATCTAAGGTGACAACAACATCCAGTACTGAACCCCGGCTTAGATAACATGGAACTACACAGGTGGCAACGAAAAAATGAGTGAGATATTAAAGGCCCAGTACGACTCTGTTTAGTGAACCACTAACCAGACTAAGGGTCGACAACCTAAATGAATTTTTTTATGACCAAGATTCAAAAGTTGGCCAGTTCAAACATCTCTTATATTACTGGAACCCGAACGAGAGGTATTTAACCAATAATAACACTGTGACTAGCCGAGGATTTGAACCCATGTCATTTTGGTCCATCCTATGGTGAGCAAAAATCTCACATGACGCTCTAACCCACAGGACCACTCAATCCTACAAAAATCACGCACCCATCAGAACTAAGTGTTTTACCGTGATCTAAGGTTATTTGGTGGTGTGGGTGCATCTGAGCTAATTTCATTTTACTGCCCGTTTGGTGTACTAGCCTCCACGAGCAGAATTTTATATTATTGTAACTACGAACGAGTGGTACTGAATCAATAACAACACTGCAACTAGCTGAGGATTCGAGCCCATGTCGTTTAGGCCTGCTCCATAGTAAGCAAAAATCACACATGACGCTCTAACCCACAGGACCACGCAATCTACAAGAATGACGCACCCAGCAGAGCTAGGTGTTTTACCGTGATCCGAGGACATATGGTGGTGTGGGTGCCTCTGAGCTAATTTCATTTTACTCCCCTGATCATAGAAAAAAATCGCCAATACAGTGCTCACCAACGCTTCAGGAAAGGACAGAGCTCTTCTCCAAGCGGTGGAAGCACCACACTCAGGAGATTTCCTTCTAGCAGTTCCCAATTGCTCCCTGGGCACTCGACTCGACGCACACGCCATTGAGATTGGTGTTGTTCTTCGCCTAGCTACCTCCGAACTCGCCAAACATGGGTGTATTTGTGACAGGGCGACGGCTGATCAGTTCAGATTTCATGGTCTCGTGTGTCACACATCAGAAGGAAAGTATGCTAGACATGAGGAGGTCAACAACATAAAGAGAAGCCTTGCCACAGCCTGTTGCCCAACCCAATGGGAATCCCAAGTTCAAAGGTCTGACAGAAGTCAAAAGCGTCTAATGGTGCCACTATGCTACCCTGGAAGGATGGTAAGCGACTGTCTGGGACTACACCTGTGCCGCCACAGTGGCAGACACCTACTTGCCATACTCAGTAGATGAAGGGAGTAGAGCTGCCAAACCAATAGGGTTGGAGACCCTTGGAGCATGGGGCAAGCATGCTCTAAAGTTCCTCAAAGAGCTGGGTGAAAAACTCATCATAGGAACCAAGGACCACAGGGCAGCAAGCTTCATCTTTCAGAGACTCAGTGTTGCAATCCAGAGGGGAAATGCCTGCAACATTCTGGGCATGCAGCCCACCGCCGAGTCAAAGTATTCGAGATGTAACTATGAGTTATCTAAGTTGTTGTCCCTGTGGAAAATTGCATTTATCTGAATGTAACTAATTATGTACATAACAGTAAATGATAACAAAGATAATTATTATTTATCAATGATACATAGACAAGTAGGAATTTGGGACACCTAGGTTGCAAAAAATGTCCCCCTTCGATACCTACCACTGTCATAACCACAAGTTGCTCTGGACCTATTAATTAAATGAAATATACATACACCGGGAATACTGGTAAATATATAAATTTGTGGACTGTATATTAAAAAATGATTATATATAAATTCACATATACATAACAGAAGGAAAATATATCTTAATATCACTCGCCAATTTGACTGGATATTAAGTTGTATCATACTCAGAAAAACCTCACTAACTAAATTTATGAAAACACTGGCCAGAATTATACACAAATCTAGAGAGCTTATCTGAGGTTCCTGGAGTTGTCTTGTCCAGTCGTCTGATATCTCAAGTTATGCAGGAATGCACATCCAACAATTTCGCCTCCTATTTGAGAGGTGTCAATCCAGTTTTAACCTGTAGAGCACGAAAAATTCTTCCCATTATATTAACGTTGTATCCAATTCAAAACCAAGATGGCGAGTCCCGTCTGCGCAGACGCAGGCTTACCGTTTTCTATGACAAATATTATTAAATACAGTATGGCCATCTATTTACATATAAATACTGAATTTCTGGAAAATATGTACAGTATTTTCCACACTCCCTATTGTATCTTTGTCAATGTATTTTGTCTTTAAATAAAGTATCCAGAGAATATAAAATGTAGGAGGTGATAGGAGAAAATATTCAAACAACTTCAGGGAGAACCTCGAGTTTTTCCTGAAGCAAGTTTATTTTTTCTTCGAGGATGAGGGTCCCCAGGACAGTTCTAGAGGTGGTACCTCCCTATATATATATATATTATATGTACATATATATATATATATTATATATATATATATATATTATATGTACATATATATATATGTATATATATATATAATTATATATATGTCGTGCCGAATATGTAAAACTGGTCAATTAGCAAGAACTCATTTAAAATTAAGTCCTTTCTGGAATTTTCTCTTATATGTATAAAGATATATTTTTTTCATTAATGTTGATGTAAAAAATTATAATTTTGCACCAAAAGAATCTTAGAAAACTTACCTAACCTTATTATAACAAGAGCAATTTATTTTAGCCTAACCCAACTAAATATATTTTAGATTTGTTTACAATAATTTAATACTAAACAAACACAGTGAAATATTTTTTTTTTCGTTAGGTTCAGAATGATTTTGGCGAAATTATTGCATACACAAATTTTTACTTGTCCTATATGGCAAGATAACCGTTGCTATTTAAGCCAAGATCGCAAGTTCTGCTTATTCGGCACGACATATATATATATATATATATATATATATATATATATATATATATATATATATATATATATATATATATATATATATATATATATATATATATATATATAATTATATAGGATGGGGTCCACCTCTGGTGTAAATTGTGGGACCCATAGCCTCGGAGAAGTGGATAAAAAGGCTTCAAGGAAGAATATTTGGATTTCTTCCTGAAGCCGTTTGAATATTCCACTTCCCCTACCACCCCATCTTTTGATATATATATATATTTTTTTTTTACTAATAGGAATATTTTATTACATAATGTGGTACAGAAGATTTAAGAGATACATTGTTGATATAAAGGTGGCATATACGGTACATGTTGTTACGTGTGTATCACCTATTATAAGGCGAAAATCTCATCCAGCTCCTCAGAGCTGGGGCGTGTGCCCAAAATACAGCAGGCATTACCCCTTTGAACAGCCGCACTGAGCCGCTGGAACAGAAAACTAGCTGCCCTGGGATCCCTAGTTACCCTGATGAGTCTTTTTCCCAGCTCCTTAAGGAATTTAGATGCACTCTTTCCCCATGAGCCAAGGGTCTCTGAGCCTATGGGAACAAACATATAATGATGGGCAAGTTCTCCATATTTTCTAGATTTTTGGGACTCCCTGAAGCTGGCAGCTGCCCCTCCTTCCTCCCTGGTGTATTGGAGATAGGTATCAGCCAAGGTAGATGCACATGTATAGTCCCACACCACCTGCTTCCCATCTGTCCAGGCTTGAAGGGTGATACCATCTGGACGCTTCTGGCTGCCATCAGATCTGCATAGTTGGCGTGGCTTCCTTACTGCTGGGCATCCAGCTGTTGTGAGGCTCCTCTTGATAATGTTATTAACCTCCTCATGTCTTGCAATCTTTCCCTCGGATTTACGGCACACAAGACCATGGTACCCGAATCGGTCTGCTGCTTCACTGCCACAAATACACCTGTGTTCGGCGAGAATAGGGGCGGCAAGTCGAAGGGCAACACCGATGCGGATGGTCTGTGGGTCGAGACGTGTGCCAAGGCTGGAGTTGGGAACAGCCAACAGAAAGTCCCCAGCATGAGGGGCTCTCACTGCCAGGAGGCGGGCTCTATCCTTCCCTGACACACTCTGAAGCATTGTTGAGGCAATATTTTCCACTATTGGACCATCCCAGTGCGATTGTTTGTAGTTGTTGGGGGAGCAGGTCTGGTTTCAGAGCCCGTTAGATTATCCCAGATCATTGCTCCATCAATGAATTTTTGGTCCTGGACTCCAATCTTGTCCCTAAGATGTTCAGGGAGAATCGCTGCTACAAGCTCTCTGGATGCAATACACGAGGACAGAAAAGCAGGTAACGCCATCTGTGATGACTTGCGGACACCAATGCCTCCTAGTCTGACTGGAAGTGTAGCTTGGTTCCACTGCCCGTCTTCTAGAGTAAGGTTAAGTACTTTCGTAAAAATCTGCCTCAGAATACTGTCATATTCGTGCAGTATAGGGTTATCATATGAAGGTGCACATCTTAGGAAATATGTCAACCTGGGCAGACTCAAGCACTTTGTGAGAAGGTACAAGGCATCGTGGGTGTCCAGATTGCCTATTCGTTGTTCCATTCTCCTTAACTCTTCCAATTTCTTCCTGAGAATTGTGTCAATGGCATTGCTTCCCAGAGGTGCTCCTAGCAAGACAATATTTGTGGGGGCAATGACTGCTGCTCCTGGTAGTTTTGATCTCACTGCATTTATCACTTGTTGACTGACTGAGATGATTTCACATTTGGATGGATTCAGGATGAGACCCATTTCCTGTCCCCGTGTCATTACCTGTGTAAGGTCATGTAGGAGGGACTCTTTTGTACCTGCTAGTGTGCCATCATCTAGGAACCAGATGTTTAGCTCGCTGGTCAGTCTGACTGTGATTTCCCTAACTGCTATACAGAAGAGAAATGGTGCAAGAGGATCTCCTTGTTGGACACCCTCCGATGATGTGATTTCATGCTCTCCAAAGAGAAGCATTGATTCCTTGCTATACCCAGCTGAAACAAAAGGGAAGAGACCAGGGAAATGTTCTTGTACTGCTGCTAATACCACGTCTCTTTTCAGGAGATTGAACGCATTCTTGAAATCTAATTTTACCACTGCATTGTCCTCAGGCAGGTTGTTGATATACGCCCTTGTTGCATGAACCGCTGCTTCACTTCCTTGAGAGACCCCAAAGCCAAGCTGGTTTGGTTGAAGCATCATGGCTGCCTGTGCACGAATACTTCGGACAGCAGCTTTGGATACGAGGCGGCGTAAGGTGTTGCCTACTGCAATTGGCCGAATTCCTCCACCCTGCCACCCTGCCACCCTGCCACCCTGCCTTGGTGGGATACAGCCGGTTTGTTGAAAGAAAGGAAGATAAAGAGGGAGGAGGAGGAGCAGTAAATCAGGACTCATTTACCTGTTTTCTGTTGTAGTCGACGGCAGCAGAGAGGACGTAGACAGCATAAAGGTAGCCGAGGGCATACAGGCAAAGGAGGAGGGAATGTGTTATGTATTGTGCTCTGTTATTTGCGGGATAAACCTGGAAAAAACAAACATACTGTTACTTCTTATTGGAAGACACTTGACTGTGCAGAGAACCGGCTGTGTTAAGTAGTTGTTACTTTATATAATTCTGGAAATCAAGTAAAGTGACATTTTAAGTAACTTCAGCTTCAGTTTTTTAGTTGTTCAGTTTTAGTTTTTATAAAGTCACACTTCGATATTATATATTCCATTATTATTCAGTGGGATAATTATATTGCCTCACTTTTAAGTATTTTCCTCTCCCGGGTGTCCGTTATTACTGAATATATTCTTATATTAACTTTTACCGTTGTTTCAGAAATGTTAGTAGAGTTATATATTGTACATCATTACTAGTATAATAACCTGTGTAAGAGACAATATTTGTGACTATGTATATGTCATAGTGAATAATAAGCTGATCTGGCAAGTTTGACTTTACAAAAAGTAATGAACATTTCTGACAAATAAGCAAAGTGAGCGTGTATGTTAAAACTTATTTTCTCAGATTTATTGAGTGTAATGTTCCCTATGACTGTTCTTCAGTGACTCTTGGTTGTTAGAAAGTGTGTCTTGTCAGATCATGGACTCGTGGTTTTCGTTGTATGAGGTTGTATCAACTCTTAGGTTAAATAAACTGTTGTATGAGGCTATAATGTAACTCTTGGATCATACGTGACCACACACATAACACTTCATCAACTCTTAATACAGATAAATGTAGTACAAATAAAATCTACTTCTGTGGTGCCTGAATTTTCTTCTCTATTGTCTAAGGAAAATCTTTATTAGGATCTTTAAGGGACATTATTATAATTATTACCTTATCTAATTAGTGGGGCTATACATTGACTCACACCATATAAGACATAGCAAGAGTAGATGAAGATGGTTGGGACGACGACCATGAGGGAGGGTGTGAAGGCTGAGCAGACGTCCTCACTGACAGTACTGATGACACCTTGTAGCTGCCGACACCTTTCTAGCTCCTCCACCAGAAGACTGGTCTCTCTTCCTGCTTCCTTCTCTCCTACCCTTCCTTCTGTCTCTGATTCCCTTCCTTCCGTCTCTCCTCCCATGTCGTCAATAACTTGCTCGTGTCCTGCCTGTGTGTGTGTGTGTGTTAGTGTGTACTCACCTAATTGTGGTTGCAGGGGTTGAGACTCAGCTCCTGGCCCCGCCTCTTCACTGAGTGCTACTAGATCCTCTCTCTCCTTTCTCCATGAGCCTTATCATACCTCATCTTAAAGCTATATATGGTTCCTGCCTCCACTACCTCACTTGCTAGGCTGTTCCACTTCCTGACTACTCTGACTGAATACTCATCTGGGTCCTCAACTTCCAATTGTGACCCCTTGTTTCTGTGTCCCCCTCTTCAAGGGGGGCTCCTTGGCGTGGTGAAGAGGCTCTTGCTCTGAGGAATTAGACCATTTGATCTCCTTCCTCAGACCAAACCTAATTACCCCCCAATCCTCTCTTTTCTCTTTCCGCCTCTTCCTCCCCATCCCTCCCCTATTCCCTTCTTTTTTTCGGCCTTTGGGGTTCTTCCCAAACGAGCTTTGTTTTGGTATTCTGGTAGCGGGGTGTGAATGATATACGTCTTCGGAGGCTTCTTTGTTTATTGTTAAGTCGTTGTGGGTACACAGGCTTGTGTGTTGTGCCCATGGCCCGGGAGGGCCATGCCCACGAGAGAGAGCTGGGAGGCCTTGTGTCTTGATGCCAGGCCGCTGTGTGAGTGAGAGCGAGGCAAGTCTGGGCATACTGAAGTGGCAAGGCCTATAGGTGGCAGCACTTGAGTGGCGCGAAATATGAACTAAGCTGGCAGACAGCATGGGCTGTCTGTGCAGACAGTACAGGCTGTCTACATTTGGGGTTCTTCCCACAGGCAATCTAGTTCCTAGGTAGGGGGAAGGGTACCGGGGTCCATCCCATTCCGTTGAGGTTCTTGGCGATGGTGCAGTTTGCCATGGAATCTGGATTGCCTGAAGATGTCCCGATCCCTCTCCGGTCTCCCAGGGAGTGGCTTTGGGTGCCTTTCAGGTGACGGATGTATCTCTGGAGGCTGCCTTTCGAATTTCGGGGGTGGTGGCCAAAGGAGGCATGCCTTTTGGTGGGTATTCGGCCGCCCTCTCTTTTGTCCACCGAGGTAGCTCGGCAGATGTGAGGTTGCTACCCCGGATTGTTGGTCTACTGGCATGAAGTAGACCAGCCCATCCCACATCAGACCGACTCTGGTCCCACTCATAAACACCCATGACAACTGCCTGATGATACTTCTTTGCTTTCTTTTCGCCCTCCTCAGAAAAGACCGAGACATCACCCACTCCCTTTCGACGCTCAGTTTCGAAATGCACAATGGATTAAATTCTTTACTTTACGACCACCTTCGTCTACTGCCTATCTTTCTGACCATAGTATTGGCAAGGCGCTCCTATGCCATGTTGGTAGAGATATATCCTTTCACGCTCTCAAAAGCAGTACATGCATCATTAATGTCCAGAATGCTAACCAAGCTTGTGGCTTTTCTCGATACTATCCTATCACTATCGAAGAACATAATTCCCTCAATCCTTGTAGTGGCACTGTCATTCTGCCTCATACCATTGTCCAACAGAATTTCAAGATGAGGCGATGACATTCTCGAACAGCTGGAACTCCAGGATCTTCCAATCCTCAAAGTAGACACTCATGTCCTTCCTGCCCGTGGGCAGAGATGATACCCTTGCAATGTAGCTCGATTAACTTTCGACTGCAGTGAACTTCCATCCTCTGTTTATGTAGCAGGACATCGTTTACAAGATTGAAAGGTGATCCCTACACCTTAACAGTGTAGAAATTGCTGGTGATTTGGTCACCCAGTGAAATATTGCAGATCTATAGTTGAATGCCAAGTCTGTGGTGACGATGACCATTCTAATACGTCTTGTAGTCGACCTCCCTCTTGCCTTAATTGTCATGAGGCTCACCCATCTTACTCTCGCCACTGCGAGGTCTACTTAAATGAGCGAGAAATCCGTTGCCTCAAAGAGGTAGAAGGTTTCGCTTATGCTATGGAAGTTTCTCTTCTATGCCTCCAAGGGAGACTCCCCCATATTTCTTATTCTCGTGTTTCTAAACATCCCCCACCTCTGGGGTCCCATCTTCTGCAGCCTCCTCTGTGGTTACCCCTTCCATAGTCACTCCTGTCTCTAATTCTTTTGCTGTCCTGGGCTCAGAAGTCCCTACCTCAACACCTCAGTCTGTTCTCACTTCTTCCTGTTCTCCCTCACAAGCCCCAATATTGACAAGACCTCGTACAACACCTCCCAATCGCCCCTCTACTTCTCAGAAGTCCAAAAAATCTTCATTGCTCAAATTTCCTTTAACCACTCCTTCCCTTCTTCTCCCTCCACATTTTATCTTTCCAGTCTCCCTACCTGGTTCTTCACCTCTCACTAGCTCTGTTACGAGTGTGGAGATTCACCTTCCTCCTCGTATGGTACCTTCCTCCCCTGTCCCCTCCCTAGTTTATTCTTCTTCTGTCTCTTCCCACACTTCATCTCTAGTGCCCTCTACCCTTTTGTCCCCCCCTACTTTGGTACAGTCCATTGCTGTCCCAATCTTTACTCAACCTCCTCCTCCTATCTCCAATATTGTCTCCCATACAACGTCTTTGACTTCTGAAACACTTGAGGCTATCTCAGAATATATTGAAGAGACTAAACCATCAATGGACACTGATCCACCTCCTGTTCCTTCTCTTCCCTCTCCACCATCTGTGCAACTCCTTTCTTTGCAGTGTTCCATTCCTTCGCTGCTTGAACGTTTTCCACTGCCACCACATGTGGACTTTTCTAACCCCTCTAGTCCATAGGTACCCATACCTGCAGATTCCTGGTATCTTTCTCACTGCCAATCATGGCCTATTTACAGTGGAATATCTGCGGCCTCAAGGGTAATTGGGGTGAGCTTCAGATGTTGTTCTCCCAGTTTTCCCCTGTTGGTGTTTGCTTACAAGAACCAAAATTACACTCTGCTGTTTTCCATCCCATCTCAGGCTATAATTTATTGTATTCTTCGGATACTTTTTCTGATGGGACCTTTAATGAAAGTGCCCTTCTTCTACGCACTGATATTCCATACCGTCAGCTATTTGTTCATACCTCACTGCATTACACTGCAGCCCGTATCCACTTGAATAAGTGGTATACAATCTATTCTTTGTGTCTCTCTCCTTCTCGGGCATTATCTATCCCAGATTTTGCCTTTCTTGTTTCGTCCTTACCACCACCACTTGTTATTTGGCGATTTTAATGCCCATCATTTCCTCTGGAGTGTCTCACTGTGACTCATGTGGCATTCAGATGGAGGCTTTTCTCACTTCTCACCCCTCCACGTTTTAAATACGGATACTCCCACCCATTTTGATCCTCGTACTCATACTCTCTCTTGCATCGATCTCTAGGTCTGCTCTTTCTCCACTGCACTAAGCTTCACCTGGTCTGTTCTTCCGGACTTACATGACAGCAATCATTTTTCAATCATTCTTACTTCTCCTTCATATTCACCACCTCTTCGTAGCCCATGCTGGCAATTTGATCAAGCAAATTGGGACTTTTACTCGCACCTAACTGCTTTTAGTGAGGTTCCTTCTTCATCCTCCATTGATGAGCTTTTACACCTCTTCTCAACGTCAGTTTTAACTGCAGCTTCTCCTTCAATACCCAAACCTCGGGCAGGAATTCTCAGAAGTGCGTGCCACTGTGGTCTCCTGCTTGTGCTCGGGCAGTATGTTTGAAATACGCTATGTGGGCCAGGTACCGGTACAATAGAACAAGAAGTGAGCAGTCGCTCGCCGTGTCATCCGTGATGCTAAACGCACTTGCTGGCGAGATTATGTTTCCACCATCACCTCGGCTTCCTCTATGAATGCAGTCTGGAAAAAAGTATGGAAACTGAGTGGTAAATACTTTCCTGACCTTGCTCCTGTTCTGCAGGTTGCCAGTGTTGATATAGCAAACCCTCTTGACGTTGCCATTGAAATTGGGAATCATCTGGTCCATATTTCTCAGGGGCTCCATCTATGCCCCTCGTTTCTTTCCTCAAAATCTGCCAGAGAGTTAGCACCCTTAGACTTTTCTTCTTCCAAAGAAGAATCTTATAATGTGCCTTTTACATTTCTGGAAACTAGAGACGACACTCTCGGCTTGCCGATCATTGGCAGCTGGGCCTGACAGCATTCATATTCGAATGTTACAACATTTACATCTTATTTGGTCACATGGAGTTCTTCCCAGCTGTGGAAATCTGCGATTGTTCTCCCTTTCTGCAAACCGGGTACTACGGGACATGATGCCTCCCACTGTCGTCCCATTGCTCTTACTAGTGCAGTTTGTGAAGTGATGGAACGTCTGGTAAATCGACATTTAATGTGGTATTTAGAGACACACTAGTCAATATGGCTTTCGTAACGGCCGTTCTACCATTGACCCCTTACTATGCTTGGATACGTATGTTCGTAATGTCTTTGCAAATAACCACTCAGTTATTGCCATATTTTTTGACTTTGAGAAGGCATATGACTCAACTTGGAGGTATAATATTTTAGCCCATGCCCACTCCTTAGTCCTCCGAGGCAATCTACCATCCTTCCTTGAGAACTTCTTAACTGACAGACATTTTCGTGTTCGGGTTAATATGCTCTCCCCGGACTTTGTCCAAGCTGAAGGTGTCCCCCAGGAATGTGTTCTGAGCACAACACTTTTTCTCATTGCTATAAATGATTTGGCCTTTCTTCTTCCATCCAATATTTGGCCATCACTATATGTTGATGACTTCGCTATTGCTTGTGCAGGCACTGACTGTCACCTCATTACAGTTTCTCTCCAGCATGCAGTCAACTGTGTTTCCAATTGGGCCTCCACGCATGAGTTTAAATTTTCCAGTAACAAAACTCACCATATTACTTAAACTAGACGCTCTGTCATCTCCGACCATCTTTTGTACCTCTATGGCTCACGTATCCCTGAATGTGATCCGGTCAGGTTTCTAGGCCTTCTCTTTGACCGTAGGTTATCCTGGAAACCCCACATTACCTCTCTGAAGGCAACTTTTCACTGCCGGTTGAACCTTCTTAAAACCCTTGCTCATCTTTCATGAGGAGCTGATCGTCGAACTCTCCTTCGCCTACATTCAGCCCTCATTTTATCGAAACTCGATTATGGTGACCAGATCTATTCAGCGGCCTCTCCTGCTATTCTCTGTAGCCTTAATTCCATCCATCACCAAGGATTACGTTTATGCATTGGTGCTTTTCGCTCTTCCAGTTGAGAGCCTCTATACAGAAGCGAATATTCCATCCTTGTCCGATCGCCATGATGCCCGTTGCCTTTGCTACTATGTACGCTCTCATGATCTCCGCAATTCTTCCATATACAGGATAGTCACCGATGTTAGTAGACATTTTTTCGTCGTTCCTGTTTGCTCTGTCCCTTTTCTCTTCGTCTACATTCGCTCTTGTCTTCCCTTCAGTTACCACCTTTATATGTTCATGTAGCATCTCACTTTGTCCTACCCCCCTGGGAAGTTCCAGCTGTTCGAGTCCGTTCTTTCTCACTCCCTTGCTCGAAAGCTGAACTGCTTACGGTGGTTTCCTGCTCTCTTTTTCTTGACCACTTCCGCTCTCATTTTCATGCCATTGCAGTGTTCACAGATGGCTCTAAGTCTTCTGACGGTGTCGTGTGAGGGCATTTACTATCCTTGGCTAGCATTTTTACTGCTGAATTATATGCCATTCTTGCAGCACTTATCTGTATTGCATCTATGCCTGTGTCATCATTTGTGGTTGTTTCAGACTCCCTTAGTGCTTTACAGGCTATACAAAAATTTGTTATGCTGTATCTCTACCAAGCATAAAGATATTGTTTTTTGTTGGGTCCCTGGTCATGTTGACGTACAGGGCAATGAACAGGCAGACACTGCTGCACGGTCAGCAGTACATGACCTTCCAGTTTCATGTAGAGGTGTTCCATTTATGGACTATTTTGCTGTAATAGCTACCCACCTTCACACCCATTGGCAATAACATTGGTCTGACCTGCTCTTTAACTAACTTCATTTTATTAAACCGAGTGTAGGTTACTGGCCATCTTCTTGTCATCAGTGTCGAGGTTGGAGACTACTCTCTCCCGTCTTCGCATTGGCCACACTAGTCTTACTCATGGATATCTCATGGAGAGGCACCCTATTCCTCTCTGTAAGAATTATCATGTTCCATTATCGGTTAGCCATATTCTGTTAGACTGCCCACTCTGTCAACAAGCATGCATAATTTACTTCCAACATCATCTCACTCTGTTGCTCTCTCTTTACCTTTCCTTCTTGCTGATGGACCCTCCTGTAATCCAGACTCTCTCATTGGCTTTTTGACAACAACTGATTTACTCCACAAACTCCCCTCAGCCCTTTCTACCTCAATCTCTTGCTACCCTCTACCCCTGCACTATCCACTGCCCCGCTGTTCTCCATAACTTATTAATCATCCCTTCCCCTTTTGCCACCCGATACCCTCGCTTTCTTTCCTGCCCTGCAGCGCTGCATAGCCCTTGTGGTTTAGCCCTTCTTTTTTATTATAATAATAATTCTGTGTCCCCTCTCTGGAAAATCCTGTCTCTTTCCACCTTGTCTATTCCACGCAGTATTTTGTATGTCGTTATAATGTCTCCCCTAACCCTCCATGCCTTCAGTGTCGTCAGGCTGATTTCTCTAAGTGTCTAGAAGTAAATACACACAGATCTACGTGGACTGTGAAAACGTGCAATTGCATTAAGTTTTATAACCTGCATGAACTGTATCACTGTAGACAACAAGAGCATTTTGCCCCTCCATGGAAGATGTGTTCATTTAACATCACATACCTGTAGGTCCCTCCTAGGAAGCTCATTGCTAGTACGTAATCCCTTCCTTAAATCACTTGTTAAAGCAACTGCTCAAGAAGAAATTTCTCACCTAGCTGGTAGTAATAAGTTATCACAAGTTATATACACTGATGGATCTAAACAGGAGTCTTCTGGCAGGGCTGCATCTGCTCTTGTTGCCACCTCCCTAGTTAAGAACGATAGTAACTTTGTTGAGTTAGGCAAAAGAATTAGCACCTGGGCGTCTACACTGCAAACTGAACTGTTTGCAATCCTAATGGCGCTAAAGCTAACCTATGACACTGAGCTTGACTCCATCATCATTACTGATTCTATGTCATCATTGAAGGCTCTTGACTCATATAATGACTCCAACAACATGCTCATTGGAGAAGCCAGATATAGATACTAAAAAATCAGGGACAAAGGAATTAATGTACAATTGCTATGGATCCCATAACACATAGGATTACTCCTTCATGATAAGGTTGAAATGTTAGCCAAGAAGAGTACCCAGAAGAAGAATGTAGAATATAACTTTGGTATATCTGTGTCTTGCATTAGAAATAATATTAGGAGAGAAGTAAATAATGAAAATGATTGTTATAGGAATGCACTTAGAAACCTGAGTAGATCTATAACCCACTATGATAACATGAACGTAGATAAGTGTTTTTATGGAGCAACATGCAATGTGAACAGACTGACTGATGTTGTAATGGCCAGGCTTAGGCTTGGTTACAAGTACTTCTGGCAGTTTGGGAGACACACAGTGATGATCAAATTAAATGCAAATTATGTGATCAGGCATATGGTCACTGTCTTGAACACTAAGTGCTTAATTGTCCACTTATTTAGGAATACAGAGATAGACAGTATAATAACCTATGTGACATGTCAAGATATCTTATTAATGAAAATAAGATACCAGATATACTAAGCAAATTTTCTAAATTTGCTTGTAACAGGTAAGTGAACTGTAGATATGTAGATATAAACCCATATGAACACCTGTTAACCCGTTTGGGGCCTAGTTCCTAGGCCTTTTGTGTATCCATATGCTCTTGCGCTACCGTCCACAGGATGGATTTGGGGTGCACAATTAACTAGCCACTTCGGTGGCAAGAAATCTAGGACATTTCCCTTAGCTCTGGAACTAACCTTGTCGCAAACCTTTGCACTTTCTCTAATTTCTTGACCTGCTTGATCAAGTGTGGGTTCCAAAGAGGAGCTGCGTGCACCAGTATGGGCCTGACGTACACGGTGTACAGTGTCTTGAACGATTCCTTACTAAAGTATCGGAACGCTGTTCTCAGGTTTGCCAGGCTCCCATATGCTGAAGCAGTTATATGGTTGATGTGTGCCTCCGGAGATGTACTCGATGTTATACTCACCCCAAGATCCTTCTCCTTGAGCGAGGTTTGCAGTCTTTGGCCACCTAGCCTATACTCCGTATGCGGTCTTCTTCGCCCTTCCTCGATCTTCATGACTTTGCATTTGGTGGGGTTAAATTCGAGAAGCCAGTTGCTAGACCAGGTGTCCAGCCTGTCCAGGTCTCTTTGAAGTCCTGCCTGATCCTCATCTGATTTAATTCTCCTCATTAACTTCACATCATCTGCGAACAGGGACACTTCTGAATCTAACCCTTCCATTATGTCATTCACATATACCAAAAATAGCACTGGTCCTAGGACCGACCCCTGTGGGATCCCGCTCGTCACAGGTGCCCACTGTGATACCTCATCATGTACCATGGCTCGTTGTTGCCTCCCTGTCAGGTATTCTCTGATCCATTTTAATGCCCTTTCTCTTATGCACGCCTGATCCTCTAGCTTCTGCACTTATCTCTTGTAAGGAACTATGTCAAATACCTTCTTGCAGTCCAAGAAGATGCAATCAACCCACCCCTCTTTCTCGTGTCTTACTTCTGTTACTTTATCATAAAACTCCAGAAGGTTTGTGACACAGGATTTGCCCTCCATAAATCTGTGCTGGCTGGCGTTTATACTCTTGTTCTGTTCCAGTGCTCCACCACTCTCCTCCTGATAATCTTCTCCATGACTTTACATACTATACACATGAGTGACACTGGTCAATAGCTTAATGCCTTTTTCTGTCTCCTTTTTTTAAAAATGGGAACTACATTTGCCGTCTTCTATACCTCTGGTAGTTGCCCAGTTTGAGTGGATGTGTTGAAGATTGTGCTTAGTGGCACACACAGCATTTCTGCTCCCTCTCTAAGGACCCAAGGGGAGATGTCCAGTCCCATTGTCTTTAAGAAATCAAGGTCCCTTAGCAGCTTCTTCACCTCCACCTCAGTTGTATGTATGTTATCCAAAACTTGTTGGTATATTCCATGCTGGTGTCCCCCTCTGTAGTGTCTTACCAGAGTCATTCCTGTCTCCACTGTTAATACTTCCCCAAATCTCATGTTGAGTTCCTCACATACCTCTTGATCGCTTCTTGTGAGTTCCCCACCTTCTTTCCTCAGCCTGATCACCTGGTCTTTGACTGTTGTCTTCCTCCTAATATGACTATACAGCAGTTTCGGGTCAGACTCGACTTTCCATGCTATGTCGTTTTCGTACTGTCGCTGGGCCTCCCTCCTTGCGCACGTGTGTGTGTGTGTGTGTACTCACCTAATTGTACTCACCTAATTGTGGTTGCAGGGGTCGAGACTCAGCTCCTGGCCCCGCCTCTTCACTGATCGCTACTGGGTCCTCTCTCTCTCTGCTTCCTGAGCTTTGTCATACCTCTTCTTAAAACTATGTATGGTTCCTGCCTCCACTACTTCACTTGCTAGGCTATTCCACTTGCTGACAACTCTATGACTGAAGAAATACTTCCTAACGTCCCTGTGACTCGTCTGAGTCTTCAGCTTCCAGTTGTGACCCCTTGTCCCTGTGTCCCCTCTCTGGAACATCCTATCTCTGTCCACCTTGTCTATTCCCCGCAGTATCTTGTATGTCGTTATCATGTCTCCCCTGACCCTTCTGTCCTCCAGTGTCGTCAGTCTGATTTCCCTTAACCTTTCCTCGTACGACATTCCCTTGAGCTCTGGGACTAGCCTTGTTGCAAACCTTTGTACTTTCTCTAACTTCTTGACGTGCTTGACCAGGTGTGGGTTCCAGACTGGTGCTGCATACTCCAGTATGGGCCTAACATGCACAGTGTACATTGTCTTGAACGATTCCTTATTAAGGTATCGGAACGCTATTCTCAGGTTTGCCAGGCGCCCGTATGCTGCAGCAGTTATTTGGTTGATGTGTGCCTTCGGTGATGTGCTCGGTGTTATGGTCACCCCAAGGTCTTTCTCCCTGAGTGAGGTCTGTAGTCTTTGTCCACCTAGCCTATACTCTGTCTGCGGTCTTCTTTGCCCCTCCCCAATCTTCATGACTTTGCATTTGGCTGGATTGAATTCGAGAAGCCAGTTACTGGACCACATGTCCAGCCTGTTCAGGTCTCTTTGCAGTCCTGCCTCATCCTCGTCCGATTTAATTCTTCTCATCAACTTCACGTCATCTGCGAACAGGGACACTTCAGAGTCTATTCCTTCCATCATGTCGTTCACATATATCAAAAATAGCACTGGTCCTAGAACTGACCCCTGTGGGACCCCGCTCGTAACAGGCGCCCACTGTGATACCTCTTCACGTACCATGACTCGTTGCTGCCTCCCTGTCAGGTATTCCCTTATCCATTGCAGTGCCCTCCCTTTTACATGCGCCTGATCCTCCAGCTTCTGCACTAATCTCTTGTGGGGAACTGTGTCAAAGTCCTTCCTGCAGTCTAGGAAAACGCAATCTACCCACCCCTCTCTCTCGTGTCTTACTTCTGTTACCTTGTCATAAAACTCCAGGAAGTTTGTGATACAAGATATGCCTTCCATGAACCCATGCTGGTTTTCATTTATAATGAGATTAAGACACATGTGCAACATCTGGGTATCTTTATTGTAGACGTTTCGCCATCCAGTGGCTTTATCAATACAAATTCTAGTACATAACTTGAAGACAGTAGAACTATGTACAGAAGATGAGGTAATCAGTCCCTCAACCTAGGGGTAGGTGCGAAGAGCACCATAGTCGTGGAGATTCTGAAGCAGAAGAAAGGATCCTGGCGCTTATATAGTAACGTCAGGTGTAGCAGACGAGGGCATATTCACTGGTAGCCGTTCATTTATAATCTTGTTCCTTTCCAGGTGTTCGACCACTCTCCTCCTGATAATCTTCTCCATGACTTTGCACACAATACATGTCAGAGACACAGGTCTGTAGTTTAGTGCCTCGTTTCTGTTTCCTTTCTTAAATATGGGGACAACATTAGCTGTCTTCCATTTCTCAGGTAGTTGCCCAGTTTCAAGGGATGTGTTGAAGATTGTGATTAGAGGCATGCACAGCATCTCTGCTCCTTCTCTAAGGACCCATGGGGAGATGTTGTCCTTTCCCATCGCCTTTGAGGTGTCAAGGTTACTCAAGAGCTTCTTCACCTCCTCCTCAGTTGTTCGTATGTCATCCAACACTTGTTGGTATATTCCCTCTTGATGTTCCCTTCTGTGCTGTCTTCCCACAGCCCTTCCTGTCTCTACTGTAAAAACTTCCTTAAATCTCCTGTTCAGCTCCTCACATACCTCCTGATCATTTCTTGTGAGTTCTCCACCTTCTGTCCTTAATCTGATCACCTGGTCTTTGACTGTTGTCTTCCTCCTGATGTGGCTATACAACAGTTTCGGGTCAGTCTTGATTCTCGATGCTATGTCATTTTCATACTGTCGCTGGGCCTCCCTCCTTACCTGTGCACATTCATTCCTGGCTCTGCCTTCTGTACTTTTTCCATTCTCTATTACACTTTGTTTTTGCCTCCTTACACCGTCGGGTAAACCAGGGGCTCGTTCTGGTCTTCACGTTGTTACTGTTGCCCTTGGGAATAAACTTTTCCACTGCCTCCTTGCATTTTGTTGTTACATATTCCATCATTTCATTTACTGGCTTTCCTGCCAGTTCTCTGTCCCACTGGACCTCCCGCAGAAAGTTCTTCAACCCTATGTAGTCCCCTCTTTTATAGTCAGGCTTTTCCCATTGAACTCCTGTTATTCTCTCCACTTGCAGCTCTACTATGTATTCAAAGCACAGAACCACGTGGTCGCTAGCTCCTAGGGGACTCTCATACTTGATGTCCTCAATGTCTGAGCTGCCCAGGGTGAACACAAGGTCCAATCTTGCTGGTTCATCCTCCCCTCTCATTCTGGTAGTGTCCTTAACATGTTGGTGCATGAGGTTTTCCAGCACCACGTCCAACATCCTGGCTCTCCATGTTTCGGGACCCCCATGTGGCTCCAGGTTTTCCCAGTCGATCTCCCTGTGGTTGAAATCCCCCATAACCAGCAACTTTGCTCTGCTGGAATGAGCTCTTCTTGCCACCTCAGCAAGTGTGTCCACCATTGCTCTGTTGCTCTCTTCATATTCCTCTCTTGGCCTCCTGCAGTTCTGTGGTGGATTATACATCACTGCAATGACCACTTTGTGTTCCCCAGACTGAAGTGTACCTGCTATGTAGTCTCTTTCTCCCGTCTCATCTATGCCTTCCATTTTCTCGAATTTCCATCTGTTTTTTACGAGCAGAGCAACCCCACTTCCCCCCCTGCCCCTTCTATCTTTCCTGATGATCTGGTATCCTGGTGGGAAGATTGCATCTGTTATTGTCTCCGTGAGTTTTGTTTCTGTAACTGCTGTGTGCGTGTGTGTGTGTGTGTGTGTGTGTGTGTGTGTGTGTGTGTGTGTGTGTGTGTGTGTGTGTGTGTGTGTGTGTGTGTGTGTGTGTACTCACCTATTTGTACTCACCTATTTGTGGTTGCAGGGGTCGATTCATAGCTCCTGGCCCAGCCTCTTCGCTGATTGCTACTAGGTCCTCTCTCTCCCTGCCCCATGAGCTTTATCATACCTCGCCTTAAAACTATGTATGGTTCCCGCCTCCACTACGTCACTTTCTAGGCTATTCCACGCAGGGCCGGATTAAGAAGTCTCCGGGCATTAGGCTATTCAGATTGGCGGGGCCCCTTTGAGTTACGGGTAAGCGAAGCGACCCCTTCCAGCTTGGGGGTGGGGGGGGGGGTCGGTGTGAGCCTGTTTAAGGTCTAATTAAATACATTCTGGCTATTTAGATTAAATTTAATAGGGAAAGTACATCAAGACAACCAAAACCATTTACCAACAGCCATTATAACTATCTTGTTAAATCATGCATTTTAAAGAGAATAAACTCAAGACAGCATAGTATTACTAGATTAGGCTATTAAAGTAGTGACATCATGTACCTATTATATTCAGCATAACCACTACAGCACTATTATTCCCTTTATAAATCACTGACCATTATTGTTATCATTGCATCATGCATAAGACTATTAAATCATATAAACTCAAGAAAGTAAAGAAGTGTTTATATTCACAGGCACTTCTTAAATAAACTTTTTTCTGGATTTCATATTGGCAAAAATCATCAATTATATTCTGAAAATCAATATTTCTTGTTAGATCAGACTCAATGGTCAACAAGGCTAGGTTACACAATTTGTCTTGGCTCATTGTTGAACGGAGCTGGTTTTTCACTCTTTTCAAAACAGAAAATGAACGTTCTCCTTCACAGTTAGTAAGATAAGATAAGATAAGATTTCGTTCGGATTTTTAACCCCGGAGGGTTGCTGGAAGTGTTAGGTAAAGGCGATACACTATGTCAACATTAGGGAAGGTTTCTGAGATACCTGCACTTCTTAAATGTTTCAAAGCAGCTGAGGGCGCACATTTTTCAGGTGGAGCTTTAATCTGATTCATATACCCAGAAAAATGAACTATTTCTTCAACAAATGTGTCCTGAACATCTGCTGAAAGGTGTTGTTGCAACTTTAATGCAGCTTCTCTCAATTCTGCATCTGGCATAGTAGTAATTTTGAACAGAAATCCAAATTTGTCATTGAGATTCTGGTAGATTTCTTTTCTTTTCACCAATTCTGTAATCAGTGAATCCAGAATGACGAAGTATGTAGCTGTCTTACATTTCTGCCTTGGTAGCAACACAATTTCATTGTCTGGCTCTTCAAAATTGGGTTTCCTCTTCCTTGACCGCTGATGATCTGCCCGGTAACTGTAGTCTTTCGCCAGCAGTTTAGCTTTCTCTTTAAACATTTCAAAAGCTTCATCATTGCGAAGTGAGCTTACAAATTCCACTAAGCCTGCATAGAGGTTAGCACATGTAGCCATTTCAATTTCAACTTTCTGAAGTGTCTTGTTCGTGGCATTTAACCGTTCCAGTATACAGTCCCAAAGCACACAGAGTAAGGTCAATTCAAAATCTTCCAATTTTGATGCTAAGCTGGCTGCTTCGCTTCTTGTAGTTGCTGTCTGGTCTTCATCCTCTGCTATTTGGATCAAAGCAGAACGTATTTCAGCAAAGCTGTCTTTCAAAGCATGTGTTGCATCATGCTGCGCTGACCACCTTGTTGTTGATAATGATTTGATGACATCTCCATGAATGGTTGATTTGAGTATACTCCACCGATGCGTTGAAGCAGAGAAAAAATTAAAGAGTGCTTGTAAAAGTCCAAAAAATGAAACTGCATCGACACAACACTCCGCAGCACATGACCCATCAAGATTAAGAGAATGTGCTGAGCAGGGCACATATTCAGCAAGTGGGTTGATTTGCTTGATACGGGCTTGCAATCCATTATATTTACCCGACATGTTACTTGCATTGTCGTAGCTCTGGCCACGGCAATCCATAATAGAGAGATCATGTTCAAGCAGAGTATCCAGTACTACATTCATCATTGTTTCTCCATCATGGCCTGAAAGAGGAATGAATTTTATAAAGCGCTCTACAGGCTTACCACTGGAGTCGACAAAGCGAACAATGAATGTCAATTGATCTGTATGTGAAATATCTGGTGTTAAATCTACACTTATTGTAAAGTATTTTGCAGTTTTCACAGCTGCTATGATGTTATTGAGGACCTTCTTAGTCATCAGTTCAATAAATTCATTGCATATAGTAGATGACATGTAAGATACAGTGCCTCTTCCTGCATTCCAAAGGCGTGACACATGATTTGCTAAGAATGGATCGAATTGTGCTAACAGTTCTATGATCCCTAGGAAATTGCCATTGTTTTCCGAACCAAAAACCTCATTTTCTCCACGGAAAGCAAGTCCTCTTAGAGCTAAGAATTTTACAACAGCAACAACTCTTTCTAGAACTTTTCTCCAATAAGTGCGCTCTTTTTCAGTTTGATTTTCCAAATGAGAATCCTATAAGCCTTTTTTCTGTGCACGAAATACACTGGCTAAAATGCAGCTCCTGTGAGTGGTGCTGTTTTCATGTTCCTCGAAACGCTTGGATTTTTTCCAGTCATTGAACCCCTGTGTGAAGGTATTTTCTTTGGTAGAAAATAGCTTGCATGCTGAACAGTACACTTTTCCTGAGCTTTCAGAGTATACCATCCATGATCTTTTCACAGTTTCTGAATTTGCAAGCTTCCTATAAAACATAGATGACTTTAAACAACGACGACTTCCATCATCATAAATCCTTGCTGATTTCCTAAAGTCAATGTTCAGAGTTTGACTGAAGTTTTCTGCAATGAAAGCATTACGTAGAGAATCTGGGATTACATTTGGCCATGAGGCAGGATCTTTTAAGACAAATCCTGTGGATGAAATGTCCGTTGAGACATTGAGAGGAGACACAAAAGAAGTAGATGCTGGCTGAGAAATAATGGAGGGAGGGCTTCCTGTATGATCTGACGTATCTGCAGATTCAACTGTACTGGTAACATCAGAAACTGTTTTCGTGAGCATGTCTGTGATCTTTCTGCAGCTTCCTACATCTTTCTTTTTCTGTTCTTCTTCTTGAATTTTCTTCTTTCTTTTCTGTGACTCACTCGCATAATAATGTCCAACATCACGTTCACGAGATGCCATAATGAGGATGTATCACTGTCTGTAATCATGCAAATACAAATTTTTAATTATCAATTATTATTAGTTTTTTAATTATTATTAATTTTTTTTCTGTCAATTGGGGGGATATGGCCCTTGTAGCCCCCTTTCCTCTGGCTGCGCATCTAAAAATTC
This sequence comes from Cherax quadricarinatus, assembly GCF_038502225.1. NCBI lineage: Eukaryota > Metazoa > Arthropoda > Malacostraca > Decapoda > Parastacidae > Cherax > Cherax quadricarinatus. The sequence goes on along the minus strand of NW_027195328.1, from coordinate 111,037 downwards.
AAAACGTTACCAGAAAGGAGTCATATACAGAACTTTTACCATAGATTAGGTTAGTGATTTGGGCTACGAATATTTTACTAATTCATCCTCCTTGATCTCCAATTTACTTAAACAGAAATCATACTGAGTCCAAGAACAATGCACAGTGGTATTTATATTACCTTTTTCATAACTAAACTAATCATTATGTTTTGCATGATATATGGCCTACCACCATAGATAAGGACATGAGAATTAAAGAATGCAGGGACAATTTTCAGTTTCACCCAACCAACGATTTTCTGATGTGGCTTATGTGCTTCTGGGGAAATATGTAGTAAATTAATTGATGTTCTACATCACTTCCATCACAACTTGAAAACTAAGCATTTGCGACGGAAGTGATGTAGAACATCAATCAATTGAGATCTGTTATTGAAATGATAAAGACTTAAAGACAGGACAAAGTGCTTTTAAAACCTACAAACGGAAGTCAGTTTGCGTTTTTAGATTTTTCTTTATAGTATTTTAACAAAAAATGCGTCTTTACTGCTCCATGCGTCTTTACTGGTCAAGTAACCCTATCAGGTACCTCCCTTAACATTTAGAGGCGAAAACAAACATTTATCCATACACATCAATGTTTATCAACAACACTTCAGTTAATTTGTCACAGAACAAGTCTAGATAACGTGTAATTACTACAGAAAATTGGAGAGGAATCTCCCATACTCACCCATTAGCGGGAAAACACAGCTGTTCTGATGTAAACAAAGGCGTGTTGAGTGTTGCCATCTATGGTTAGGTTTACTTATTTTTATTTTATTTTATGTCATTATTTATTTTTGTTTTGATTAATTTTTAAAAATCAATTTTACTCTCCAAACACTTGAACTTTTTAGGTAGGGACCCCTTTGCACTTGCACCATGTGCGCAGTCTTGTATGAGCCCCTGAACCCCGTGGACCGCGGGGCCCCCAAATGTGCGGGGTCCTAGGCAAATGCCTCGTTTGCCTATGCGGTAATCCGGCCCTGATTCCACGGCCTGACTACTCTATGACTGAAGAAATACTTCCTGACATCCCTTTGATTCATCTGAGTCTTCAACTTCCAATTGTGACCTCTTGTGTCTGTGTCCTTTCTCTGGAACATCCCGTCTTTGTCCACCTTGTCTATTCCGCACAGTATTTTAAATGTCGTTATCATGTCTCCCCTGACCCTTCTGTCCTCCAGTGTCGTCAGGCCGATTTCCCTCAACCTTTCTTCGTAGGACAATCCCCGTAGCTCAGGGACTAGTCTTGTTGCAAACCTTTGCACTTTCTCTAATTTCTTGACGTGCTTGACTAGGTGTGGATTCCAAACTGGTGCTGCATACTCCAGTATGGGCCTGACGTAAATGGTATACAGAGTCTTGAACGAATCCTTACTGAGGTATCGGAACGCTATCCGTAGGTTTGCCAGGCGCCCGTATGCTGCAGCAGTTATCTGATTGATGTGCGCCTCAGGAGATATGCTCGGTGTTATACTCACCCCCAGATCTTTTTCCTTGAGTGAGGCTTGCAGTCTTTGGCCATCTAAACTATATTGTGTCTGCGGTCTTCTTTGCCCTTTCCCAATCTTCATGACTTTGCATTTGGCAGGGTTAAACTCAAGGAGCCAGTTGCTGGACCAGGCTTGTAGCCTGTCCAGGTCTCTTTGTAGTCGTGCCTGATCCTCATACGATTTGATTCTTCTCTTTAACTTCACATCATCTGCAAACAAGGACACTTCTGAGTCTATCCCTTCCGTTATGTCGTTCACATATACCAAGAACAGCACAGGTCCTAGGACTGACCCCTGTGGAACCCCGCTTGTCACAGGCGCCCACTCTGACAGCTCGTCACGTACCATGACTCGTTGTTGCCTCTCTGTCAGGTATTCTCTGATCCATTGCAGTGCCTTTCCTGTTATGTGTGCCTGATCCTCTAGCTTTTGCAGTAACCTCTTGTGAGCAACTGTGTCGAAGGCCTTCTTGCAGTCCAAAAAAATGCAGTCGATCCACCCCTCTCTCTCTTGTCTTACTTCTGCCACCTTGTCATAAAACTCTAGTAGGTTTGTGACACAGGATTTTCCTTCCTTGAAACCATGCTGGTTGTCAATTATACACTTGTTTCTTTCCAGGTGCTCTACTACTCTCTTCCTGATGATCTTCTCCATGACCTTGCATACTATACATGTTAGTGATACAGGTCTGTAGTTTAGTGCCTCACGTCTGTCTCCCTTTTTAAAAATTGGGACTACATTTGCCATTTTCCATACCTCAGGGAGTTGCCCAGTTTCAAATGGCTCACACAATATCTCTGTTCTGTATGTGTGTGTGTACTCACCTAGTTGTACTCACCTAGTTGAGGTTGCGGGGGTCGAGTCCGAGCTCCTGGCCCCCGCCTCTTCACTGATCGCTACTAGGTCACTCTCCCTGAGCCGTGAGCTTTATCATACCTCTGCTTAAAGCTATGTATGGATCCTGCCTCCACTACATTGCTTCCCAAACTATTCCACTTTCTGACTACTCTGTGGCTGAAGAAATACTTCCTAACATCCCTGTGATTCATCTGTGTCTTCAGCTTCCAACTGTGTCCCCTTGTTACTGTGTCCAATCTCTGGAACATCCTGTCTTTGTCCACCTTGTCAATTTCTCTCAGTATTTTGTATGTCGTTATCATGTCCCCTCTATCTCTCCTGTCCTCCAGTGTCGTCAGGTTGATTTCCCTTAACCTCTCCTCGTAGGACATACCTCTTAGCTCTGGGACTAGTCTTGTTGCAAACCTTTGCACTTTCTCTAGTTTCTTTACGTGCTTGGCTAGGTGTGGGTTCCAAACTGGTGCCGCATACTCCAATATGGGCCTAACGTATACGGTGTACAGGGTCCTGAATGATTCCTTATTAAGATGTCGGAATGCTGTTCTGAGGTTTGCTAGGCGCCCATATGCTGCAGCAGTTATTTGGTTGATGTGCGCTTCAGGAGATGTGCCTGGTGTTATACTCACCCCAAGATCTTTTTCCTTGAGTGAGGTTTGTAGTCTCTGACCCCCTAGACTGTACTCCGTCTGCGGCCTTCTTTGCCCTTCCCCAATCTTCATGACTTTGCACTTGGTGGGATTGAACTCCAGGAGCCAATTGCTGGACCAGGTCTGCAGCCTGTCCAGATCCCTTTGTAGTTCTGCCTGGTCTTCGATCGAGTGTATTCTTCTCATCAACTTCACGTCATCTGCAAACAGGGACACCTCAGAGGTGTCCCTGTTTGCAGATGACGTGAAGTGTGTGTGTGTGTGTGTGTGTGTGTGTGTGTGTGTGTGTGTGTGTGTGTGTGTGTGTATGTGTGTGTGTACTCACCTAGGTACCTAGTTGTACTCACCTAGTTGAGGTCGCAGGGGTCGAGTCCAAGCTCCTGGCCCCGCCTCTTCACTGGTCGCTACTAGGTCACTCTCCCTGAACCATGAGCTTTATCGTACCTCTGCTTAAAGCTATGTATGGATCCTGCCTCCACTACATCGCTTCCCAAACTATTCCACTTACTGACTACTCTGTGGCTGAAGAAATACTTCCTAACATCCCTTTGATTCATCTGTGTCTTTAGCTTCCAACTGTGTCCCCATGTTGCTGTGTCCAGTCTCTGGAACATCCTGTCTTTGTCCACCTTGTCAATTCCTCTCAGTATTTTGTAAGCCGTTATCATGTCTCCCCTATCTCTCCTGTCCTCCAGTGTCGTCAGGTTGATTTCCCTTAACCTCTCCTCATAGGACATACCTCTTAACTCTGGGACTAGTCTTGTTGCAAACCTTTGCACTTTCTCTAGTTTTTTTACGTGCTTGGCTAGGTGTGGGTTCTAAACTGGTGCCGCATACTCCAATATGGGCCTAACGTACACGGTGTACAGGGTCCTGAACGATTCCTTATTAAGATGTCGGAATGCTGTTCTGAGGTTTGCCAGGCGCCCATATGCTGCAGCAGTTATTCGGTTGATGTGCGCTTCAGGAGATGTGCCTGGTGTTATACTCAACCCAAGATCTTTTTCCTTGAGTGAGGTTTGCAGTCTCTGGCCCCCTAGACTGTACTCTGTCTGCGGTCTTCTTTGCCCTTCCCCAATCATCATGACTTTGCACTTGGTGGGATTGAACTCCAGGAGCCAATTGCTGTGTGTGTGTGTGTGTATGTGTGTGTGTGTGTGTGTGTGTGTGTGTGTGTGTGTGTGTGTGTGTGTGTGTGTGTGTGTGTGTGTGCGTGTGTGTGTATGTATGTGTGTGTGTGTGTGTACTCACCTATTTGTACTCACCTATTTGTGGTTGCAGGGGTCGAGTCACAGCTCCTGGCCCCGCCTCTTCGCTGATTGCTACTAGGTCCTCTCTCTCCCTGCCCCATGAGCTCTATCATACCTCGCCTTAAAACTATGTATGGTTCCTGCCTCCAATACATCACTTTCTAGGCTATTCCATGGCCTGACTACTCTATGACTGAAGAAATACTTCCTAACATCCCTTTGATTCATCTGAGTCTTCAACTTCCAATTGTGACCTCTTGTGTCTGTGTCCCATCTCTGGAACATCCCGTCTTTGTCCACCTCGTCTATTCCGCGCAGTATTTTATATGTCGTTATCATGTCTCCCCTGACCCTCCTGCCCTCCAGTGTCGTCAGGCCGATTTCCCTCAACCTTTCTTCATAGGACAATCCCCGTAGCTCTGGGACTAGTCTTGTTGCAAACCTTTGCACTTTCTCTAATTTCTTGACGTGCTTGACTAGGTGTGGATTCCAAACTGGTGCTGCATACTCCAGTATGGGCCTGACGTAGATGGTGTACAGAGTCTTAAACGAATGCTTACTGAGGTATCGGAACGCTATCCGTAGGTTTGCCAGGCGCCCGTATGCTGCAGCAGTTATCTGATTGATGTGCGCCTCAGGAGATATGCTCGGTGTTATACTCACCCCCAGATCTTTTTCCTTGAGTGAGGTTTGCAGTCTTTGGCCATCTAAACTATATTGTGTCTGCGGTCTTCTTTGCCCTTCCCCAATCTTCATGACTTTGCATTTGGCAGGGTTAAATTCAAGGAGCCAGTTTCTGGACCAGGCTTGTAGCCTGTCCAGATCTCTTTGTAGTCCTGCCTGATCCTCGTCCGATTCGATTCTTCTCATTAACTTCACATCGTCTGCAAACAAGGACACTTCTGAGTCTATCCCTTCCGTTATGTCGTTCACGTATACCAAGAACAGCACAGGTCCTAGGACCGACCCCTGTGGAACCCCGCTTGTCACAGGCGCCCACTCTGATACCTCGTCGCGTACCATGACTCGTTGTTGCCTCCCTGTCAGATATTCTCTGATCCATTGCAGTGCCTTTCCTGTTATGTGTGCCTGGTCCTCTAGCTTTTGCAGTAACCTCTTGTGAGGAACTGTGTCGAAAGCCTTCTTGCAGTCCAAAAATACGCAGTCGATCCACCCCTCTCTCTCTTGTCTTACTTCTGTCACCTTGTCATAAAACTCTAGTAGGTTTGTGACACAGGATTTTCCTTCCCTGAAACCGTGCTGGTTGTCAATTATAAACTTGTTTCTTTCCAGGTGCCCCACCACTCTCCTCCTGATGATCTTCTCCATGACCTTGCATACTATACACGTTAGTGATACAGGTCTGTAGTTTAGTGCCTCATGTCTGTCTCCCTTTTTAAAAATTGGGACTACATTTGCCATTTTCCATACCTCAGGGAGTTGCCCAGTTTCAAATGATGTGTTGAAGATCTTTGTTAATGGCTCACACAATATCTCTGCTCCGTCTTTAAGGACCCATGGAGAGATATTGTCTGGTCCCACCGCCTTTGAGGTGTCAAGTTCGCATAGCAGCTTCTTCACCTCCTCCTTGGTTATATGTACCTCATCCAGCACTTGCTGGTGTGCCCCCCTGTTCTGATTTCTTGGAGTCCTACTGGTTTCCACTGTAAATACCTCTTTAAATCTTGTGTTGAGCTCCTGACATACCTCTCGGTCGTTTCTTGTGAATTCCCCATCACCCTTCCTCAGTCTGATTACCTGGTCCTTGACTGTTGTTTTCCTCCTGATGTGGCTGTACAACAGCTTCAGGTCAGTCTTTACTTTTGATGTTATGTCATTTTCATATTGTCTCTGAGCCTCCCTTCTTATCTGTGCATATTCGTTTCTGGCTCTTCGGCTGATTTCTTTATTTTCCTGAGTTCTCTGTCTTCTGTACCTTTTCCATTCTCTAGTACACCTAGTTTTTGCCTCCCTACACCTTTGGGTGAACCAAGGACTCGTTCTGTTCTTCCCATTATTTCTGTTTCCCTTGGGAACAAACCTCTCCTCTGCCTCCTTGCATTTTGTTGCTACATAGTCCATCATTTCTTGTACTGGTTTTCCTGTCAGTTCCCTCTCCCACTGAATGTCTTGAAGGAAGTTCCTCATGCCTGAGTAGTTCCCCCTTTTGTAGTTTGGTTTTTCCCAGCCTATTCCTGCTACTCTCTCCACTTGGAGCTCAACTATGTAGTCGAAGCACAGAACCACATGATCACTAGCTCCCAGGGGCCTTTCATACATGATATCCTCGATGTCCGAACTACTCATGGTGAATACAAGGTCCAACCTTGCTGGTTCATCCTCTCCTCTCTCTCTGGTAGTGTCTCTAACATGTTGATGCATGAGGTTCTCCAGTACCACATCCATCATCTTGGCTCTCCATGTTTCGGGACCCCCATTGGGCTCCAGGTTTTCCCAGTCAATCTCCTTGTGATTGAAATCACCCATAACTAGTAACTTTGCTCCCCCCATGTGTGCTCTCCTGGCCACCTCGGCTAGTGTGTTGATCATTGCTCTGTTGCTCTCATCGTATTCTTCTCTTGGCTTCCTGCAGTTCTGTGGTGGGTTGTACATTACTGCAATTATCACCTTATGTCCCTCAGACTGGATTGTTCCTACTAAGTAGTCCCTTTCGCCCATGCCATCCATTCCTTCCATTTTCTCAAAACCCCACTGGTTTTTAATGAGCAGTGCAACTCCTCCTCCCCCTCTCCTCCCTCTGTCTTTCCTGAAGATTTGATATCCGGATGGAAAGATTGAATCTGTTATTATTCTGGTGAGTTTTGTTTCTGTGAGTGCTATTATGTCTGGGGATGTCTCCTTGATTCTTTCGTGCCACTCCTCATACTTATTTGTTATTCCATCTGCATTTGTATACCACACCTTCAACTTCTTTTCTAAGATTGTGGTCTGGTAGGTGTATTGGGGTAGGGGAAGTGGGAGACCTGATAAGGAACTATGGGTTGTTGCTGTGGGGGTGTAGTTTGTAATGCAGTGGGTGGGGGCATTGGATGTGGCAGGGTGTTTTGATTTAGAGTGTTTGGTTGCACTGGGGTTGACCTGGTTGGGAGGCTTCTATAGGAAGTTGTGAGGGAGGCTGTATTTGATCTTCCTGTGTCTTTGATCTCCTGTCTGTCTTCTCCATCCCCTCTCTTTCCTCCTTTCGCCTTTGTACCATGTCTCTCTGTTTCTGCCTTTTTGCTTGTGTTCTGTCGCGGTCGAGATACACCTTACTGTATGCTGGCATGTCCCTTAATCGTGCTTTCTCCTGCAGGATCCTGTTCTGAGTCGATTGTGCCTTGAAGGTCACTTTCACTGGCCGGGTTCTTTTTTTTACATACCCCCCTATTCTCCGAGAATTTTCCAGCTGGGTCATGTCGTCTTCTCCTATTGCTTTCATGCTTTCAATTGCTTTTTTTTCTCCTTGTTTTCTGGCTTCATATGTTTCCCCTTCAACATCCTGGAGCCCATACACAAAGACTGACCTCACCCTTTCATTCTTCCACTGCATATCCCTGTGTATCCCCTCATTCAATTTGATTTCCTCCATTGCAGCTTTCCTTTCTTCAGTTTCACTAGCTAATGTACTTGGGCTCAGTGGCCTGTAATTTTCCCTTCTCGGCTTTCCCTGGGCTCCGCTGTGGTCTGTTAGGGCCTCCACATATAGCTTAGCTCTTTCATTTACTACAGTCTCCACTGATTGAGCTTCTACATGCTGTTTTGCTCCTTCTTTCCCTACAGTCCCCTTATTTGTGACTGAGGTAGCAGTCTCTGTTGTCAATCCCAAAATGTTCTTTAGTTCTTTAGGCTGTTTCAGATTTTTCAGTTCCAATTCTAAACTCTGTATCCTGGCCTCTGCTGCTTTGACTTGCACCTCCCACTTCCTGCTTTCCATATCTATCCTCTCTTCCATTCTCATGCTAAGTTCTTCTAGTTTCTTTTCCAATTCATGATCCCTTTTTATGAGCTCAGCTGCCCAGTCTTCCTTTGCAGCTTCCTCCTCCTGTCCCTTGGTTTTTTTGTTGCTCTCTGGCAACCCATTTTTGTTTTATCCTGATTGCCTCAGAGTGGGAAACCTATGTAATTCTGTATGTTAGGTTAGTATTGTGTATGTCAGAGTGTGGGGGGGGAGGTAGAGGATGAACTGTGGCTATGTGGGAGAGTAGTGGGAAGGGGGAGTGGGAACGAGAGTGAAGCAAGTGGGTGAGTAGGAGAGGGAGAGGGGGAAGGAGGGAGAGCTGGGGAGGGGGAGGGAGAAAGAGGGAGAGGAGGGATCAGGTGAAGGAGTGAGATGTCGGTGGGGGAGGGGGGGGAGTGTATGTGTGTGTGTGTGTGTGTGTGTATGTGTGTGTGTGTGTGTGTGTGTGTGTGTTTTGTGTGTGTGTTGTGTGTGTTATGTGTGTGTGTTGTGTGTGTGTGTGTGTGTGTGTGTGTGTGTGTGTGTGTGTGTGTGTGTGTGTGTGTGTGTGTGTGTGTGTGTATGTGTGATGTGTGTGTGTGTGTGTGTGTGTGTGTGTGTGTGTGTGTGTGTGTGGGTGTGTGTGGGTGGGTGTGTGTGTGTGGGTGTGTGTGGGTGTGTGTGGGTGTTGTGGGTGTGGGTGTGTGGGTGTGTGGGTGTGGGTGGGTGTGTGTGGGTGTGTGCGTGTGGGTGGGTGTGTGTGGGTGTGTGTGTGTGGGTGTGTGTGTGTAGGTGTGTGTGTGTGGGTGTGAGTGTGTGGGTGTGTGTGTGTGGGTGTGTGTGTGTGGGTGTGTGTGGGTGTGTGTGGGTGTTGTGGGTGTGGGTGTGTGGGTGTGTGGGTGTGGGTGGGTGTGTGTGGGTGTGTGTGGGTGTGTGGGTGTGTGTGGGTGTGTGTACTCACCTATTTGTGGTTGCAGGGGTCGAGTCTTAGCTCCTGGCCCCTCCTCTTCACCGGTTGCTACTGGGCCCTCTCTCTCCCCGCTCCATGAGCTTTATCAAACCTCGTCTTAAAACTGTGTATGGTTCCTGCCTCCACTACGTCATTTTCTAGGCTATTCCACTGCCTTACAACTCTATGACTGAAGAAATACTTCCTACTATCTCTCTGACTCATTTGTGTCTTCAACTTCCAAATGTGGCCTCTTGTTTCTGTGTCCCCTCCCTGGAACATCCTGTCTTTGTCCACCTTGTCTATTCCACGCAGTATTTTATATGTCGTTATCAAGTCTCCCCTGACCCTCCTGTCCTCCAGTGTCGTCTGGCCGATTTCCCTTAATCTTTCTTCATAGGACATTCCCCTTAGCTCTGGAACTAACCTTGTCGCAAACCTTTGTACTTTCTCTAGTTTCTTGACGTGCTTTATCAAGTGCGGGTTCCAAACAGGTGCTGCATACTCCAGTATGGGCCTGACATACACGGTGTACAGTGTCTTGAATGATTCCTTACTAAGGTATCGGAATGCTGTTCTCAGGTTTGCCAGGCGCCCATATGCTGCAGCAGTTATCTGATTGATGTGTGCTTCCGGAGACATGCTCGGTGTTATACTCACCCCAAGATCTTTCTCCTTGAGTGAGGTTTGCAGTCTTTGGCCACCTAGCCTATACTCTGTCTGTGGTCTTCTGTGCCCTTCCCCTATCTTCATGACTTTGCATTTGGCAGGATTAAATTCGAGAAGCCATTTGCTGGACCAGGTGTCCAGTCTGTCCAGGTCTCTTTGAAGTCCTGCCTGGTCCTCATCAGATTTAATTCTCCTCATTAACTTCACATCATCTGCAAACAGGGACACTTCTGAGTCTAACCCTTCCATTATGTCGTTCACATATACCAAAAATAGCACTGGTCCTAGGACCGACCCCTGTGGGACCCCGCTCGTCACAGGTGCCCACTGTGATACATCATTACGTACCATGACTCGTTGTTGCCTCCCTGTCAGGTATTCTCTGATCCATTGCAGTGCCCTTCATATTATATGCGCCTGATGCTCTAGTTTCTGCACTAATCTCTTGTGAGGAACTGTGTCAAAGGCCTTCTTGCAGTCCAAGAAGATGCAATCAACCCACCCCTCTCTCTCGTGTCTTCTGTTATTTTATCATAAAACTCCAGAAGGTTTGTGACACAGGATTTGCCTTCCGTGAATCCGTGCTGGTTGGCATTTATACTCTTGTTCCGTTCCAGGTGCTCCACCACTCTCCTCCTGATAATCTCCATAATTTTGCATACTATACACGTCAATGACACAGGTCTATAGTTTAGTGCCTCTATTCTGTCTCCTTTTTTAAAAATGGGAACTACATTTGCCGTCTTCCATACCTCAGGTAGTTGCCCAGTTTCCAGGGACGTGTTGAAGATTGTGGTAAGTGGCACACACAACATATCTGCTCCCTCTCTAAGGACCCACTGGGAGATGTTGTCCGGTCCCATTGCCTTTGAGGTATCGATGTCCCTTAGCAGTTTCTTCACCTCCTCCTCATCTGTATGTATGTCGTCCAACACTTGTTGGTGTATTCCTTGCTGGTGTCCCCATCTGGTCTGTCCCCCCAGAATCCTTCCTGTCTCTACTGTAAATACTTACTTAAATCTCGTGTTGAGCTCCTCACATACCTCTTGATCGTTTCTTGTGAGTTCTCCACCTTCTTTCCTCAGCCTTATCACCTGGTCCTTGACTGTTGTCTTCCTCCTAATGTGGCTATACAGCAGTTTCGGGTCAGATTTGACTTTCGATGCTATGTCGTTTTCATACTGTCGCTGGGCCTCCCTCCTTATCTGTGCATACTCGTTTCTGGCTCTTCTACTAATCTCCTTGTTTTCCTGGGTCCTATGCCTCCTGTACCTTTTCCATTCTCTGTTGCACTTAGTTTTTGCCTCCCTACACCTTCGGGTAAACCAAGGACTCGTTTTGGTCTTCCTATTATTTCTGTTTCCCTTGGGAACAAAACTTTCCTCTGCCTCCTTGCACTTTGTTGCCACATATTCCATCATCTCGTTTACTGATTTTCCTACAATTTCTCTGTCCCACTGAACCTCCTGCAGGAAGTTTCTCATACCTGTGTAGTCCCCCCTTTTATAGTTTGGCCTGTCCCCTTCAGTTCCTGTTACCTTCTCCACTTGTAACTCTACTATATAGTCAAAACTCAGAACCACGTGATCGCTTGCTCCAAGGGGTCTCTCGTAAGTGATGTCCTCAATGTCTGAACTGCTCAGGGTGAACACAAGATCCAGTCTTGCTGGCTCATCCTCCCCTCTCTCTCTGGTTGTGTCCCTGACATGTTGATGCATGAGGTTTTCAAGTACCACATCCATCATCTTGGCTCTCCATGTTTCGGGACCCCCATGTGGCTCCAGGTTTTCCCAGTCAATCTCCCTGTGGTTGAAATCGCCCATTACCAGTAACTTTGCTCTGCTCGAGTGAGCTCTTCTTGCCACCTCAGCCAGTGTGTCCACCATCACCCTGTTGTTTTCTTCGTACTCCTCTCTTGGCCTCCTGCAGTTCTGTGGTGGGTTATACATCACTCCAATGACTACTTTATGTTCTCCGGACTGAATTGTACCTACAATGTAGTCTCTTTCTCCAATCATGTCCATGCCTTCCATTTCCTCAAATCCCCATCGGTGTTTTATGAGCAGTGCAACCCCTCCTCCCCCTCTACTCCTTCTATCTTTCCTCAGGATCTGATATCCTGTTGGGAAGATTGTGTCTGTTATTGTCTCAGCGAGTTTTGTTTCTGTGACTGCTATGATGTCTGGGGATTTTTCACTGATTCTTTCGTTCCACTCCTCATGTTTATTCGTTATTCCATCCGCGTTTGTGTACCAAACCTTCAGTTTCCTTTCTATCATTGTGGTCATGCAAGAATTTTGGGGTTGGGGGAGCGAGAGCCTTGGTGGGGGCCTATATGGGGCTGTGGTGTAGGTGGGGTTTGTGTTGATGGGGGTGGGGTCAGAATGCCCATAAGGGACAGCTGTTGGGGTGAGGTTTGTGATATGGGGGTTGGTGGCAGAGGGAACAGTGAGTGGGTTGTAGTATAGGTTGCTCAGTTGCGTTGGGAATGTCGTGATTGGAGTCTTTTGGTGGGAGATTCTGTGGGGTGTGTTTGCCCTTCCTCCTGTGTCTGGGTCCTGCTCATTTTCGTCATTGCCTCTCGTTCCTCCTTGTGTCTCTGTACCCTCTCTTTCAGTGTAGTCCTTTCTTCTTGTGTTCTGTCACGGTCGAAGTATACGCTCTGGTACCCCTCTTTGTCCCTCAGTCTTGCTTTCTCTTGCAGAATCCTGGTTCGAACTGATTCTTCCTTGAAAGTTACTCTGACAGGCCGTATCCTTCCACTCGCAAACCACCCAATTCTCTGAAAATTTGTCACCTGGGTCATATCGCCCTTCCCTATTGTTTTCATGATGCCTTCAATCATTTTCTTCTCCTCCTGTTTTATTTCTTCAAAGTTGTCCCCCTTGGCTTCTTGGAGCCCGTACACAAAAACTGACCTCGCCCTTTCCTCCTCCCACTGAGTCTCCATCTGCTTCCTCTGAGGCATTTTATTTCCCTCCATTGACATGTTCTTGCCTTCAGTCCCTGTCATATCTGAAAGTTCTATTCTCAGTGAACTGTCTTTCCTGACCAGCTGTCCCTTGCTACTGCAGTTGGCTGTTAGAATCTCTGCATATAGCATACCTTCATTGTCTTCGGACCTGTCATTTGATCTTAGTGTGCTCATCGTCTTTTCCCTGGCCCCACGTGGGTCTGATAGGGCCTTCGTGTACGGCATGTCTCCGTTGTTGCTTACCATCCCCTTGTCTGCGCCTGGCTTTGAATTTCCTGATGTCACATCTGAATTGTCATTTGTCTCTCTAATCTGTTTCAGGCTTTGCAGTTTCTCTTCTAAGCACTGTATCCTAGCTACTGCTGCTAAGACCTGTACTTCCCACTTCCTGCACTCTTCAGCTATCCGCTCCTCCATTTTCTTACCAAGCTCTACTATCTTCCTTCCCTACTCTTCCTCCCTTTTTTGGAGCTCTAACTCCCAGTCTTTCCTCCCTTGTTCGTCTACCAGATCTCTGGTTTTCCGTCCTCTAGGGCCACCTTTTTTTTTTTTTTTTTTTTTTATTACCACAGACAGAAGGCTAGAGGAGGGAGAGGGTGCGAGGGGGAGAGAGAAAGGGTAGAAAGAGGGAGAGAGAGGAGAGAGAAAGGGTAGAAAGAGGGAGAGAGAGGAGAGAGAATGGGGGTGAGGGATAAGACCAAGGGGGAGAGAGAGAAATGTGAGGGGGAGAGAAAGGGTAGAGAGAGGGAGAAAGAGAGGGAGAGGGAGAGGGAGAGGGAGAGAGAGAGAGAGAGGGAGAAAGGAGGGCGAGGGAAAAGGCTATGAGAGAGAGAAATGGAGAGATGGAGAGAGAAGCCTATAGAGAGAGAGGAGGGTGAGAGATAGGGTTATGGGAGTGAGGAAGAGAGAGAGAGAGAGAGAGGGAGAGGGAGGGAGAGAGAGGGAGAGAGAGAGAGGGAGAGAGAGAGGGAGAGAGAGAGAGAGAGAGAGAGAGAGAGAGAGAGAGAGAGAGAGAGAGAGAGAGAGAGAGAGAGAGAGAGAGAGAGAGAGAAAAAGAAAGAGTAGGGGGAAGGGGAGGGAAAAAAGCTATGAGAGAGAGAAACACGAGGGAAGGAAAAGATAGGAGGGAGGAGGGAGTGAAGGCAAGAGCGGGGAGGGGAAAGGTCTGTGGGGGAGGGAAGGGTGTGTGGTGGGGTGAGGGGATGCGGTCAAATTCCAAGGATCAGCTGTGTGTACTCACCTAGTTGTGGTTTCAGGGGTCGAGACTCAGCTCCTGGCCCCGAGTGTATGTGTGTGCGTGCATGTGTGTGTGAGCATGTCAGTTGTTTATGTCCCAGAAATACAATTCACCCCTGTGTATCCGTAATACTAATACAATACCATTAACACTGAGAGTAATTCTAATAATTATAATACTAGCGTGTGTTAACAAGTCATTCTTTCACCCAGTTATGTACTACCTTTTACTACATGTGTACCCAATACTTGCTTCTCAGATTGTACTGTCTTTGTGTCCTAAAACATTATCTCTCGAAACTGTTGTCAGGGCTGTAGTCCCATTAGCCCCGACTTAATCCTCCTGCCTATTCCTTGCTCCTACAAATTTTATCTTCCTACTACTGCTAGGTGTTGTGTATATGATAATCCCTCTGGAGCAGGGTTTGTGATAGCCAGCCACCAGTGATCGCAGGGCCGGCTCTACCACTCAAAAACTTCCCGCCAACCACAAACAGGTGATTTGTATGTTACTCCTCAGAGGGGACGTCCATCCAGATGCCTGATGTACGATGCTCGCTGTACGATGCTCACTGTACGATGACTCGTGCACCTCGCCCTTCCGCCGCTGACTTCTTCAGCTATTCTTTTCTCGTTGCCCTTTTGAGTCCTCATTTACCACACTTATCACTTGTATACTGCTACTTTTATAATTTACACTTCACTTTTGGTAAGTACACTTCTTATTTGTGATGACACCCAACCTGTTATGGCGGCGCTACTCCCTCAGGCCTACTGCTGCCACCACCTCTGCTTATATATATTTATGTATATGTATGTATATATATATATATATATATATATATATATATATATATATATATATATATATATATATATATATATATATATATATATATATATATATATATATCCTCTTTCTGGCTAGCTTGTTCACGCTGTGTGCTACATCACAGTTTGTCGTTAGCCACCCTCTCTTAATTCTATTTGATCTTTTCTCTTTAGTCACTCGCTTTGTACTTTGTATATGTGTAACAATGTGGCAACAGGTGCCAACTAGGCCTCAACAAACTGGCACTTTGAAATTTTGTTGTATAATTTCAGGCTTTCTCTCGCCTTTACTTTATTTATTTTTGCTAATACTTTGGTTATCACTTGCAGGGTTGTTCACTGACGTTGTCACTAACACTGGTTGCTTCTAGCTGCTAAAACGCGCCCTAAAAGCACTAAGATTCTCGGAGCCTGGCGCTTGTGACCCACTACACTATATATATGTGTGTGTGTGTATATATATATATGTGTGGGTGTGTGTGGGTGTGTGTGGGTGTGTGTGGGTGCATGGGTGTGCGTGTGCACACTAGGCTACGCTACTCTTTTGAAGATTATAAAAAAATTTTCACAATCAGTTCCTTATTAATATACACTAATATATACTATATAATATTAATTGTGTACACTTGTGTTTGTGTGTACACTTGTGTTTGTGTGTACACTTGTGTTTGTGTGTGCGTGTTTACTAGGTTGTCGTTCTTTGAAAAAGAGGGGGGGGTCATGTTCACACTATTTGTTATTGTTCTTGGTTCACCGGTACTCTCCCAGCCCAGATCTTCGTTGTTGGTTCACCGGTACTCTCCCGGCCCAGATCTTTGTTGTTGTTGGTTCACCGGTACTCTCCCGGCCCAGATCTTTGTTGTTGTTGGTTCACCAGTACTCTCCCGGCCCAGATCTTTGTTGTTGTTGGTTCACCGGTACTCTCCCAGCCCAGATCTTTGTTGTTGTTGGTTCACCGGTACTCTCCCGGCCCAGATCTTTGTTGTTCTTGGTTCACCGGTATTCTCCCGGCCGAGATCTTTGTTGTTGTTGGTTCACCGGTACTCTCCCGGCCCAGATCTTTGTTGTTGTTGGTTCACCAGTACTCTCCCGGCCCAGATCTTTGTTGTTGTTGGTTCACTGGTACTCTCCCGGCCCAGATCTTCGTTGTTGTTGGTTCACTGGTACTCTCCCGGCCCAGATCTTTGTTGTTGTTGGTTCACCGGTACTCTCCCGGCCCAGATCTTTGTTGTTCTTGGTTCACCGGTATTCTCCCGGCCCAGATCTTTGTTGTTGTTGGTTCACCGGTACTCTCCCGGCCCAGATCTTTGTTGTTGTTGGTTCACCAGTACTCTCCCGGCCCAGATCTTTGTTGTTGTTGGTTCACTGGTACTCTCCCGGCCCAGATCTTCGTTGTTCTTGGTTCACTGGTACTCTCCCGGCCCAGATCTTCGTTGTTCTTGGTTCACCGGTACTCTCCCGGCCCAGATCTTCGCACACTACGCTACTTTACTTTTTGAAGATCATAGGATTATTTTTTCTCACTCAATTCCTTATTAATATATACTAATGTTCATTATAATAATAATTACGGGTGCACACGTGTGTTTGTATGTGCGTACTTGTTTACTGGTGCACACGTGTGTTTGTATGTGCGTACTTGTTTATGGGTGCACATGTGTGTTTGTATGTGCGTACTTGTTTACTAGCTTGTCGCTGTCGGGGGGGGTCACTAGGCTACACGGGGGGGGTCACTAGGCTACACGGGGGGGTCACTAGGCTACACGGGGGGGTCACTAGGCTACACGGGGGGTTCACTAGGCTACACGGGGGGAGGTTCACTTGGCTACACAACTCTTCTGGAGTTTACCTGGAGATATTTAGATAATTTACTAAACATTATCAGGGTTACCACTATCTTTCTCCTGGTACTGAAATAGGGAGAGAGTGATGGTATAGCATACAACCAGCAGGGCGAGACACTGAGACTTTAGACACTAACCAAAATTAACCACAAATAGGCAAGTGATGTCGTCTGCACAACAATGGAGGTTCCTGCTGGTCGGCTGCTGCTATCAACTCCTTCACTTTTGTAACTCCCTCAGGAACTTTATCATGCATTCAAGTTTTTCTTTTCTTTTTCTTTTAAGACTTGGTATTCCCTCTTTTTTCTTTAGTACAGTATTATGGTCATAACAAGTCTGATGATGTTGTGATGTAGTCCAGCTGGGCTTGTGAGGTCTCTGGGGAGACCTAATTTAACCAATTATATGGTCACACCTTGCCTTGGCAAACGTCTGTAGCCACGCCCACGTCTGAGGTCTTTTGTTCTTGACGCCTCAGACCTAGGTGTCATGTCGTACACGTGGTTGTGGAGGGTGCTTGGACCACCATAAAAGCCCAAGGAAGAGCTGAGTAGGGAGATTCGAGTGGAGCTGCTGCTGGGGTGCAGAGCTCCTGAGCAGAGATTCGAGCGGAGCTGCTGCTGGGATGCAGAGCTCCTGAGCAGAGACTTCGAGCGGAGCTGCTGCTGGGGTGCAGGGCTCGGGAGAAGGCTGCTGAAGTCTCTGGAGGAGACTGTTGGAGGCATTGGGCAGAGTACTGGCTTGGCGCAGTACTCGTGCTGTGTAGGTCTTGGGACCTGTGGCTTAGTTCCTGTGATGAACTGCCCTCTGAACCATATTGTAAGTTACATTCATTTTGGTCAAGTTGATTGTATTTCCCTGTCTCACTGCTTATGTGTACCACCCCATTTATCTAAACCACAATAATGCTCTGTTCCCAAATATATTATTGTACAAAGACTTAATAATAAACTGTGTTTGAGTAGAATAGTAATATTCACTGCCCACCGTTATTTATTCTTTTTTCTTATATTTTATTATGTTTATATGAGTGAAGAATGGGCGAGGCATATGTTAGTGAGTAGTGTAGAGTTAATGAGAGTGTCGTGGTGGTCACCACTGACCTGTCATTACCTACCTACCTCCGCTAATCATCTCACTCCTACCACCTCGCCTGCCTCTCCCCTGCCTACATAATCCCTTACTCCCATATTCCCCACTTATATCCTATTCAATCATTGCCCCCCTACATGACATGGTGTCTAAACGGTGGTGGTTCTCATTATTTTTTATAGTAGGAACCAGTCCCATGTGCCTTATTTTTGACTGCTCGGTTATACTTATGCTACCATTTGCTACCACTTTTTTTTTCTTGTGTGTGTAAAATCTAAAGTGAATATCTGTATGATATTATAATCCTAGTTACCTTAACTGTCCTTTTTTGACGGTGGGTCTAAATAATTGTTTGGGTGTAATATTATATTTGGTGGAGTTGGTTGTTGGTTTGAGTTAAATGGTGGAGAATATCAGTATTTGGGTGAGACTTTTGGGGGAAGCAATTACTGGCCGAAATTGAATATTTACAGAGGAATGAGAAGTCACCCAGCCCGCCTTGGAAGACTCACCCACAACTGTCACCCATTGAAGAGTTGCCTATGATTGCTGTCCACCTGATGTGCCCAGTCACCCAGCTGATATGCCCAGTCACCCAGCTGATGTGCCCCAGTAGATGTATTGCTGCCCTGGTCTGTCATCCAGTGTAGTGGGTGTCTGTCTGCGTCACCCAGCCTCTGTGACCATTGCCTGCGGACCGCCAGTTACCCGCAGTTGCCAGGGATGGGTGACCCCACCTGCTGTTGATGACCTGAAGTGACCTCACCTCACCTCGAGCAACTGACCATAGCCTGCTACTGCTGATGTCGGCTGCTGTGATGCTGCTGAGATGCTGTAGCCGTGCTGCTATGCTGTGGCCATGCTGAGATGCTGTAGCCGTGCTGCAATGCTGTGGCCGTGCTGTGTGCTGCTGTGATGTTGAGATGCTGCGGCCGTGCTGTGAGGTTGAGACGCTGCGGCCGTGCTGTGATGCTGGGACCGTGCTGCTATGCTGTAGCCGTGCTGCGATGCTGTGGCCGTGCTGTGTGCTGCTGTGATACGGCCGTGCTATGTGCTGCTGTGATACGGCCGTGCTGTGATGATGGATATGCTGTGGCCGTGCTGTGATGCTGCGATGCTGCCTAGCTCAAGAGGAGATGGCGGTGATGCTGCAGTGGTGTGTGAGGGATTCTGGCTGGTGTGCCAGGACAGGAGAATCTACTATGAAGGAGTTGCCATCCTCGGAGATGTGGAAGGACGTGAGCCGCGGAGATGGACTCCAGCTGATGGGACCAACCTGCTTTCAAGGGCGGTATGGAGGCGTATCCTGCCTTGCTGGTCGACCTGTACGACCGGTATGCGGGGATGCCCTGCCAGCCATGAGAGACAATTGAGAGTGTGAGATGTCCCCAGCCTACTTGGACTTGCCAGAAGTGTTAGTGTTACTTGTGTGAAATAAGGTGACCTTGAAAACGGTCCAGTGATTATGGCCGCCTTGTTTTATGAGGCCAGTGAATCCTAGTAGTGGCATAGGATAATGGAGGGTCTTAGCTGCGATGCCTGCCCTGTCTCGATTTTCAGATGTTGTAGTGTGCATGTGAAGTGTGCCGAAAATGCGACCTTGGTGGTCGTGAAGTGGTCCAGTTGCAGTTACTTGAAAGAATGCAACCCGTTGGAGCAGTTTTCCACGCCAAAGAAGCCTAGAGAGGTTTGGCCCAATGGATAACGTGCGATGGTGACTAGCATTGGCTAGTGCATTTCTAGTAGAAGTAGGGAAGGCACTGGAGCCCGATATTTTGTTTAAGGAGAAATGATGGGTAAGGAGGCTTTGCACCAGAGAGCGACTATTATGCTGGCCAACTGCCAGGTGTACTGATTATGCTGCCTTGTGGTAGTTGAGGAGGTTGAGGGAAATATAATTGTATTATGTATAATTTTGTCTTTGTATTGTAATAGATTTAAGGGATTAGGATTAAAATAGTCTAATAACTAGGACAAATTGTCCTAGTTCTCAGATATTTTAAATTGGGGGAGAAAGGGGGGATGTGATGTAGTCCAGCTGGGCTTGTGAGGTCTCTGGGGAGACCTAATTTAACCAATTATATGGTCACACCTCGCCTTGGCAAACGTCCGTAGCCACGCCCACGTCTGAGGTCTTTTGTTCTTGACGCCTCAGACCTAGGCGTCAGGTCGTACACGTGGTTGTGGAGGGTGCTTGGACCACCATAAAAGCCCAAGGAAGAGCTGAGTAGGGAGATTCGAGCAGAGCTGCTGCTGGGGTGCAGAGCTCCTGAGCAGAGATTCGAGCGGAGCTGCTGCTGGGGTACAGAGCTCCTGAGCAGAGATTCGAGCGGAGCTGCTGCTGGGATGCAGAGCTCCTGAGCAGAGACTTCGAGCGGAGCTGCTGCTGGGGTGCAGGGCTCAAGAGAAGGCTGCTGAAGTCTCTGGAGGAGACTGTTGGAGGCATTGGGCAGAGTACTGGCTTGGCTCAGTACTCGTGCTGTGTAGGTCTTGGGACCTGTGGCTTAGTTCCTGTGATGAACTGCCCTCTGAACCATATTGTAAGTTACATTCATTTTGGTCAAGTTGATTGTATTTCCCTGTCTCACTGCTTATGTGTACCACCCCATTTATATAAACCACAATAATGCTCTGTTCCCAAATATATTATTGTACAAAGACTTAATAATAAACTGTGTTTGAGTAGAATAGTAATATTCACTGTCCACCGTTATTTATTCTTTTTTCTTATATTTTATTATGTTTATATGAGTGAAGAATGGGCGAGGCATATGTTAGTGAGTAGAGTTAATGAGAGTGTTGTGGTGGTCACCACTGACCTGTCATTACCTACCTACCTCCGCTAATCATCTCACTCCTACCACCTCGCCTGCCTCTCCCCTGCCTACATAATCCCTTACTCCCATATTCCCCACTTATATCCTATTCAATCATTACCCCCCTACATGACAATGTTAGCTACCTTCACAACACCAACAGCTGGGGATTGACTAATTTTGTCTTACTTTCAGTATTTACTTAATCACTCTTTTATGACCTTATCACTACACTGCTGTTATAACCAACTAACATATGTATTTGTTAATATTTCAGATCACACCGTTAACCCAATTAACTGTTTGGATATTTTGTGTCAACACTGCGGCCAGTAGCCTGATCAGCTGACTGCTACCCTCTCTCACTCACCATTCATTCAAATTTAAATTGTAAAAATTCTTGATCTTATCACATTATTCGCACTCTTGAAAGCTATTACACTCTTGTAGGTGTATTACACTCTTGTAGGTGTGTTCACTGATTCACTCACGCACGATGACCGTTAATATCTTAGGACAGCCACTAGAACGCTATATCCTGGGAACACTATTCAGCGATACTGCTTCACGTGTGTGTGTGTGTGTGTGTGCGTGTGTGTGTGTGTGTACTCACCTAGTTACTCACCTAGTTGATGTTGCAGGGGTCGAGTCCAAGCTCCTGGCCCCGCCTCTTCACTTGTCGCTACTAGGTCACTCTCCCTGAACCATGAGCTTGATCGTACCTCTGCTTAAAGCTATGTATGGATCCTGCCTCCACTACATCGCTTCTTAAACTATTCCACTTCCTGACTACTCTGTGGCTGAAGAAATACTTCCTAACATCCCTTTGATTCATCTGTGTCTTCAGCTTCCAACTGTGTCCCCGTGTTGCTGTGTCCAGTCTCTGGAACATCCTGTCTTTGTCCACCTTGTCAATTCCTCTCAGTATTTGGTAAGTCGTTATCATGTCCCCCCTCTCTCTCCTGTCCTCCAGTGTCGTCAGGTTGATTTCCCTTAACCTCTCATCATAGGACATACCTCTTAACTCTGGGACTAGTCTTGTTGCAAACCTTTGCACTTTCTCTAGTTTCTTTACATGCTTGGCTAGGTGTGGGTTCCAAACTGGTGCCGCATACTCCAATATGGGCGTAACGTACACGGTGTACAGGGTCCTGAACGATTCCTTATTAAGATGTCGGAATGCTGTTCTGAGGTTTGCTAGGCGCCCATATGCTGCAGCAGTTATTCGGTTGATGTGCGCTTCAGGAGATGTGCCTGGTGTTATACTCAACCCAAGATCTTTTTCCTTGAGTGAGGTTTGTAGTCTCTGGCCCCCTAGACTGTACTCCGTCTGCAGTCTTCTTTGCCCTTCCCCAATCATCATGACTTTGCACTTGGTGGGATTGAACTCCAGGAGCCAATTGCTGTGTGTGTGTGTGTGTGTGTGTGTGTGTGTGTGTGTGTGTGTGTGTGTGTGTGTGTGTGTGTGTGTGTGTGTGTGTGTGTGTGTGTGTTTAATATGTAACGTGTGAATGTAGAGAAAATGTTTTTGAAACATAATTTCTAAATCGTATAAACGCTACTGAACAGTTATGTCTACTATATTTAAATTTATTTATTAATTTACTTTCATTTTATGAATACTTTCTGTGGTCTGATAAAAATAAATTTTTTAATATCCTGCTTATGAATTTTTAAGGTCAAAAGAAGCCAAAAGAAGTTTATTTCCATGTTGAGAAATGGTTCTTAATTCAAAGAATTATATCCAGTTCCATGACTCATACCTGACTCTTATGGAAGAGGGACCAGGAGCTTAGAATCAACTCACGTAGATGGGCAAACACACACATACGCACAATTATATCTTATATGCGTGGAATAGATTAGGTGGACAGAGACAGGATGTTCCAGAGATGGGAGATAGCAACAAGGGGTCACAATTGGAAATTGAAAACTCAGATGCGTCACAGTGATGTTATGAAGTATATCTTCAGTCATAGAGTTGTCAGGAAGTTGAATAGTCTAGAAAATGATGCAGTGGAGGTAGGATCCATACATAGCTTCAAGAAAAGATATGATAAAGCTAATGGAGCAGGGAGTGACCTAGTAGCGACAAATAAAGAGGCAGGGCCAGGAGATATGAATCGACCCCCGCAACCACAGTTGGAGGAGTACAATTAGGTGTATACGCACAAACACACACAAATAACAATGAGACAGATAAAATATTTTATTGCATTCAATATTTGCACCTGGGGGTGGCAGTATACCTCAGGGCTGGGCCTCGGTATAAGCTGAGATTGGATAACAGATCTTAGCCTGTAAAACTGATCTGTAAAAAAAAAAAAAAAAGAAGTTAACACAATACCAACCTTAACACGGGAGAAGACGTACAAAAGGTCACAGTGTTGAACGTTGGTAGGAACACTGAAGGGGTCACCTTGCTGGAGGTGGTCAGGGATGCTAAAAGTGTCACCATGCTGAGCGTTGACACTGATGGAGCCACAACGTTGAAGGGCTTTAGGTGACTGCTTGAAGGTCACGTGGCACAGCCAAGCATTGAGACGAATATAGAGAGTTGAGACTGCGTTACAGATGACTGTGGCGTGGAACAGAGGGAAAATAATCATCAAGACAGTAGTGCACGAGTTAAGGAGCACCATTACATTGACGACATTTATTGTCCGCCTTCTCGGCAGCACAATCAGCACCGACACTATATTCATCAAGACGATAAACACCAACAAGAGTAGTGACTGATGGCGGATGTGCCAGCTGATGTGACACTCCTGCGAGAACTCGCCAGCCTCATAGGGAATCAAAGCTTCCAACTTCTGCGAAGATACAGGTTCAGAGTGCATTATTAAATAAGGGAATAGAGCTAAACCCGAAAAAGTCGCACAGCACCTGGGAAAGAAGAATTAATCATATATAATCCAGGTAATAGGGAGGTAGTAGTAATTTCTTAAATAAAAAAAAAAAACTGATGTGTTTTTAGATCCACGGGTCACGTCTTAGCTATATGTTGACACCTGATATTTAGTAATGAAGATATACTTACGTACGTTGTTTATTCATGTAATGAATGCTGGTGTGGAGCTCGTGTTTCAGAGTAAATGATCGAGCCTATTATTTTTTTTCACAATTTTTCTTATATCTATTGTTTCCATAGTTACCATAATCAATTTACCGTAAATAATTCATGACATTTTACACTGCCTAATTTTAATCCGTTGGATTATCGGCCTTCAAAGCTCGTTGTAGTTTAGTTAATTTAATGTGTGGTTGGTGGTACCTGGGATGAAGAAAACTGTACAAATCTCCTCTCCAATCCTTCACTAGGAAAGACTCTCATATGAACCTCTTTGGAATCTTGAACTGGAGAGTGAATTCACTCACTGTATGACTGGCAGATTTAATGTTAACTCAGCGTAGACCA
This sequence comes from Cherax quadricarinatus, assembly GCF_038502225.1. Taxonomy (NCBI): domain Eukaryota; kingdom Metazoa; phylum Arthropoda; class Malacostraca; order Decapoda; family Parastacidae; genus Cherax; species Cherax quadricarinatus. The sequence continues at coordinate 86,996 of NW_027195328.1, read as the reverse complement.
TTAATCTCCTCGGTCATACCACTTGATAGCGATTCATGCCAGGAAATTCTGACTTTTCTGTTCCAAATTATATGCCGTAAATCCTCACTTCCCAGTTCTACATTACAAGTTATAAATCCCAGGATGGCCACCCCTAGTCACCATGCTGTAGTGTGGAGCTTATGTATATACCCACAGATTGACAGGCAGGTTTAAGGTTTACTCAGTGTATGATTGGCAGGTTTAAAGTTCACTCAGTATATGATTGGCAGGTTTATGCGTACAGTACAGACATATTGACTATTAAGACAGGTGCAACACCTGGGAATCTTTGTTATGAAGACGTTTCGCCCAAAAGTGGTTTTACAACACCACCGCTTCCACCATCCCCAAATTTTTATTTCATTATTTATGAGGCTTCTTGACCCATTACATAAGGAAAACCATTAGACTATTATTAATGAAACTCACATAAGTTATACACCTATGACAGGACACACAGTAACACCATAGTCTAGTATACAAAAAAAAAAAAAAATAAATTCTGCATAATAATAATTTATGTAGAGTGATAATGAAAAGATAATATCTCCTAAATGTCTAAAGTGAAATGCGTAAAAAATTGTAGTTTTGGATTCACTCATTTTAAATATATTTATTTTCCATATTTATAAATCTTTTTTTATTGCTCAAGAGGAGTGAACATGAAAACCTCATTTTTTTTAATGTTATGCAAGACAAGCTAACAGGGAATGTTTGAAAGGGACAATTATTATTATTATTATTATTATTATTATTATTATTATTATTATAAAAAAGAAGCGCTAAGCCACAAGGGCTATACAGAGCTGCAGGGTAGGGAAGGAAGCGAGGGTATCGGGCGGCAGAAGGGGGGAGGGATGATCAGTAGGTTACAGAAAACAGCAGAGCAGGGAATAGTGAAGGGGTAGAGGGTAGCAAGAGATTGAGGTAGAAAGGGCTGAAGGTATCATCATCAGAGTTTGTAGAGTAAGTCAGTTGTTGTCAAAAAGTCAATGAGAGAGTCCAGATGAAAGGTGGGTCCACCAGCGAGAAGGGAAGGTAAAGAGAGAGCAGCGGAGCGAAGACGACGACGGAGGTAAATTCTGCGTGCTCGTTGATAAAGTGGGCAGTTTAACAGAATGTGGCTGACTGATAATGGAACCTGACAATTCTCACAGAGAGGAGCAGGGCGCCTCTCCATGAGGTATCCATGAGTAAGACGAGTATGGCCAATGCGAAGACGGGAGAGAGTAGTCTCCCAACCTCGACACTGGTGACAAGAAGACGGCCAGTAACCTATACTCGGTTTAATAGATTGAAGTTTGTTACCGAGCATAGTAGACCAACGCTGTTGCTAACGGGTGTGAAGGTGGGTAGCTATTGCAGCAAAATAGTCCGTAAATGGGATACCTCTATATGAAACTGGTAGGTCATGTACTGCTGACCACGCAGCAGTATCTGCCTGTTCATTGCCCTGTACGTCAACATGACCAGGGACCCAACAAAAAACAATATCTTTATGCTTGGTAAAGATGCGGCGTAGCCAAAGTTGGATACGGAGGACTAAGGGGTGAGGTGTATCAAATTTCTGTATAGCCTGTAAAGTACTAAGGGAGTCTGAGACAACCACAAATGATGACACAGGCATAGATGCAATACAGATAAGTGCTGCAAGAATGGCATACAATTCAGCAGTAAAGATACTAGCCGAAGATAGTAAATGCCCTCGTACTACGCTGTCCGGAAACACTGCTGTGAATCCTACGCCGTCAGAAGACTTAGAGACATCTGTGTACACTGCAATGGCATGAGAATGAGAGTGGAAGTGGTCAAGAAAAAGAGAGCGGGAAGCGACCGTAGACAGTTGGGCTTTTGAGCAAGGGTGAGAGAAAGAACAGACTCGAACAGCTGGAACTTCCCAGGGGGGTAGGGAAAAGTGAGATGCTACATGAACATAGAAAGGATTTTAATTGAAGGAAAGACAAGAGCGAATGTAGGCGAAGAGAGAAGGGACGAAGTAAACAGGGGCGGCAAACAAATAAAGAATGTCTACTAATATCAGTGACCATTCTATAAATGGAAGGATTGCGGAGATCATGAGAGCGTACATAGTAGCGAAGGCAATGGGCATCACAGTGATCAGATAAGGATGGAACGTTTGCTTCTGCATAGAGGCTCTCAACAGAGGAAGAGCGAAAAGCACCAAGGCATGAACGTAATCCTTGGTGATGAATGGGGTTAAGGCTAGAGAGAGTAGCAGGAGAGGCCGCTGAATTCTGGTCACCATAATTAAGTTTCGATAAAATGAGGGTGGAATGTAGGCGAAGGAGAGTTCGACGATCAGCTCCCCATGAAAGATGAGCAAGGGTTTTAAGAAGGTTCAGCCGGCTGTGACAAGTTGCCTCCAGAGAGGTAATGTGAGGTTTCCAGGATAACCTACGGTCAAAGAGGAGGCCCAGAAACCTGACTGCATCACGTTCAGGGATACAGGAGCCATAGAGGTACAAAAGATGATCGGAGATGATAGAGCGTCTAGTGAAAGTAATTTGGTGAGTTTTGGTACTGGAAAATTTAAACCCATGTGTGGTGGCCCAATTGGAAACACGGTCGACTGCATGCTGGAGAGAAACTGTAATGAGGTGACAGTCAGCGCCTGCACAGGTAATAGCAAAGTCATCAACATAGAGTGATGACCAAATATTTGATGGAAGACTAGAGGTCAAATCATTTATAGCAAGGAGAAAAAGTGTTGTGCTCAGAACGCATCCCTGAGGGACACCTTCAGCTTGGATAAAGTCCGGGGAGAGCACATTATTAACCCGAACACGGAAATGCCTGTCAGTTAAAAAGTTCTTAAGGAAGGATGGTAGATTGCCTCGGAGGCCTAAGGAGTGGGCTTGGGCCAAAATACTATACCTCCAAGTTGTGTCATATGCCTTCTCAAGGTCAAAAAATATGGCAATAACTGAGAGATTATTCGCAAAGGCATTACGAACATACGTATCCAAGCATAGTAAGGGGTCTATGGTAGAACGTCCTTTACGAAAGACATATTGACGAGTGGAGAGACTGTTGTGTGTGTCTAAATACCACACTATACATCTATTTACCAGGCGTTCCATCACTTTGCAAACTGCACTGGTACGAGCAATGGGACGATAGTGGGAGGCTTCATGTCCCATAGTACCTGGTTTGCAGAAAGGGAAAACAATGGCAGATTTCCACGGCTGTGGAAGAAGTCCTTGTGACCAAATAAGATTGAAAAGGCGTAATAGGACTGCAAGGGCTGACTGATGTAAATGTTGTAGCATACGAACATGAATGTCGTCGGGCCCAGCTGCCGATGATCGGCAAGCTGAGAGTGTTGCCTCCAGTTCTTGAAGTGTAAAAGGCACATTATACTGTTCTTCTCTGAGAGAAGAAAAGTCCAAGGGTGCTAACTCTCTGGCAGACTTTGAGGAAAGAAACGAGGGGCATAGATGGAGCCCCTGAGAAATACGGACCAGATGGTTGCCAATTTCATTGGCAACATCTAGTGGGTTTGCTATATCAACACCGGCAACCCGCAGAACAGGAGCCGGGTCAGGAGAATATTTACCACTCAGTTTTCGTACTTTTTTCCAGACTGCACTCATAGAGGAAGCAGAGGTGATGGTGGAGACAATCTCGTCAGCAAGTGCGTTTAGCATCACAGATGACACGGCAAGCGATCGCACGCTTCTGCTTAAAATCAAGAAGTCTCTCCGTGGTTCTATTGTACCGGTACCTGCCCCACACAGCGCGTTTCAAACATTCTGCACGAGCACAAGCAGGAGACCACCAAGGCACGCATTTCTGAGAGTGCCTGCCCGAAGTTTGGGGTATAGAATGAGAAGCTGTGGTTAAAACGAAGGACGAGAAGAGGTGTAAAAGCTCATCAATGGAGGACGAAGAAGGAACCTCATTAAGAACAGTTAGTTGTGAGTAAAGGTACCAATTTGCCCGATCAAATTGCCAGAGAGGGTGAATATGAAGGGGAAGTAAGAATGATTGGGAAATGATCGCTGTCTTGTAAATCCGGGAGAACAGACCAGGTGAAGTCTAATGCGGCGGAGGAAGAGCAGACTGAGAGATCGATGCAAGAGAGAGTGTGAGTCCGAGGATCAAAATTGGTGTGAGTACCTGTATTTAAAACATGGAGGGGGTGGGTAGCAAGAAAAGCCTCTAACAGTGGTTCCCAAACTGGGGGTAAATTACCCCCTGGGGGTAATTTAACCATTTTTGGGGGGTAATGGAGAGGTGACAGAAAAAAAGTTATGAATTCTGAAAATCAAGAAAACAATGCGGTACCCGGTATGAGGATTATTGTTAACTTTGTCTTAGTATATAAAGTTGTAAAGTAAACCTATTATAAGTAAGTAATAAAGTTAAACCAAATAACAATAAACATCAAAAACTAATATACAGTATTAGAAAAGAAGAAATATATAGCTAAGTGTGTGGAAACCCAAAAGTATTTTGACAAGTATGCTTCAGGACAAAAGTCACTCAGTAGCCCAGATCGACCTGTCCAGTACGCGTCACTCACTTCCTGAGGCTGCCTCTATTTCACACTGTCAGTTTATCTGTGAGCATCAGCCGAGGTAGACATAAGCTGGTATGTATGTGTACTGCCCTGTGCAGTATATAGTTAGTATTTACCCACTGTTACTGTGAATTTGTAGCTATTATTAATTTTATATATTATGTATGTGTGGTTCTTACGTTTTCAATGGTTTTGCTAGGATTAGCAGAGTATGCGAGGCTGTATACGTTCACGTTTAGCCATATATATCAATAATAACAACATTTTGTGAAAGGGGTAACATGCTTTATGTGGCATGTTAAATTGGGTAACAAGCTGAAAAAGTTTGGGAACCACTGCGAGTCTAACAATGCCACGGGAATCACAGTGAGACCCCCCAGAGGAAATGATGGGCATTAAAATCGCCAAGTAACAGAAGTGGTGGCGGTAATAATGAAACAAGAAAGGCAATATCCGGGATAGATAATGCCCGAGAAGGAGAGAGATATAAAAAACAGAGCGTATACCACCTATGCAAGTGGATACGGGCTGCTGAGTAATGCAGCGAAGTACGAACAAATAGCTGATGGTACGGAATATCAGTTCATAGAAGAAGGGCACTTTCATTAAAGGTCCCATCAGGAAAAGGATCTGAAGAATACAATAAATTATAGCCTGAGATGGGATAGATAGCAGCAGAGTGTAATTTTGGTTCCTGTAAGCAAACACCAACAGGGGAAAACTGGGAGAGTAACATCTGAAGCTCACCCCGATTACCCGAGGCCGCATATATTCTACTGTAAATAGGCCATGATTGGCAATGATAAAGATACCTGAAATCCGCAGGTAAGGGTTCCTACAGACTAGAGGGGTTAGAAAAGTCCACATGCGGTGGCAGCGGAAAACGTTCCAGCAGTGAAGGAACAGTGCGCTGCAAAGAAAGGAGTTGCACAGATGGAGGAGAGGAGAGAGAAGGAACAGAGGGTGGATCAGTGTCCATTGATGGTTTGGTCTTTGCAATATATTCAGAGATTGCTTCAAGTGTTTTGGAATTCAGAGATGTCGTATGGGAGACAATATTGGAGATGGTAGGGGGAGGATGAGTAAAGATTGGAACTGTAATGGACTGTACCAAGGTATGGGAGGGGCGAAAGAGTGGAGGGAACTGGAGAAGAAGCGTGGAAGGGGACAGAAGAGGTAGAAACCTGGGAGGTGGCAGAAGAGGAAGAAACTTCGGAGGGAACAGAGGAGGAAGGTACAGTACGAGGAGGAGGGTGAACCTGTACAATTGTAACAGGGCCAGTGAGAGGAGAAGAACCAGGTACAGAGACAGGGAAGGTAAAATGAGGAGGTGGAAGAAGGGAAGGAGGGGGTTAAAGGACCTTTTTTTGACTTCTGAGAAGTAGAGGGACGATTGGTAGGAGGTGTATGAGATCTCGTCGATACCGAGGATTGTGAGGGAGAACACGAAGAAGCGAGAACAGACTGAGGCATTGAAGTAGGGACGTCTGAGCTCAGGACAGCAAAAGAATTAGATACCCGAGTGACTATGGGAGAGGTAACCACAGAGGAGGCTGCAGAAGATGGGACCCCAGTAGTGGGGGACGTTTTGAAACACGGGAATAAGAAACATGAGGTAGTCTCCCTTGGAGGCAGAGATGAGAAACTGCCATGGCATAAGGGAGACCTTCTGCCTCTTTGAGGTAACAGATTTCCCGCTCATTTAAGTGGACTTGGCAATGGCGAGAGTACAAAGGGTGAGCCTCATGACAATTAAGGCAAGAGGGAGGTCAATTGCAAGATGTATTAGAATGGTCATCGGCACCACAGACTGGGCATTCGGCTATAGATCTGCAATATTTCGCTGGATGGCCAAATCGCCAGCAATTTCTACACTGTTGCAGTGTAGGGATCACTTTTCGAACTTGTAACCGATGTCCTGCTACATAAACTGAGGATGGGAGTTCATGGCTGTCAAAAGTTAAACGAGCCACATTGCTATTGGTATCATCTCCGCCCGCGGGCAGGAAGAACATAAGTGTCTACCTTGAGGATTGGGAGATCTTGGAGTTCCAGCTGTTCAAGAATGCCATTGCCACATGTCTGGAAATTTTGTTGAACTATCGTATGCGGCAGAATAACGGTACCACTACAAGAATTGAGGGAATGATGTTTTACAATAGTGACAGGAACAGTATCGATATGGGAAAGAAGAGAAAGATCATGAGCTTGTGTAGCATTCTGTACAGTGATGATGCACATACCACTCTTAAAAGCATGAAAAGAAATATCTTTACCAATATGGCATAGGAGTGCCTTGCCAATACTATGGTTGGAAAGATAGGCAGTAGAGGAAGTCGGTCGTAAAGTGAAGAATTTAGTCCATTGTGCATTCTGAAACTGAACGTGGAAAGGGAGTGCGGGACGTGTCGATATTTTCTGAGAAGAACAAGAAGGTGGAGAAGTATCATCAGCAGGTAATTGCCCTTGGCGTTTAGGAGTGGGACCAGAGTTGGTCTGACGTGGAACGGGCCGGCGATTCGAAAATTGCCGCACCGTAGAGGGAGAGGCTGGAAGCATAGTCAAAGGAGAGCAGAGGTCAGATTAATCGAAGGAGTCAGTCGAGACCTCAGTACCTGAAGCGGGAGAGGAAACAGCACTGGCAAAAGGTACAAAGGCATTAGAAGTGTCCAAAGAGTGGTCCAAAGACGAGGCAGGGTCAGAACGAGGTGCGGTATCAAGAAGGGGCCCGGGGGTAGCAGGTTCATAGACTAGGGCTTCTATGGTTAGGTTACTTCTTTCTTTTTGTTTTTAAGAAAAAAAAGAAAGAAGAAAAGAAAAAAGAAAAAAAGAATAAAAAAGAAGGAGGGACCGGGGAAGGATAGTTCCTAGGAGGAATAAAAGGGCCAGAAATCTTCCTCCGTGCCCAAGAGGACCTCAGCACTGCAAGCAGCGTAGATGCAGCATGGAACCCGTGCCATACCCTACCCATCATGCCAGTAAACCAGCAATCCGGGATAGCAACCTCACATCTGCTGAGCTACCTCGATGGACAAAAGAGAGGGCGGCTGGATATCCATCACAAAGCATACCTCCTTCGGCCACCACCCCCGGAATCTGAAAGGCAGCTTCCAGAGATACACCCATCGCCTGAAAGACACCCAAAGCCACCCTCCGGGATACTGGAGAGGAATTGGGACATCCCCAGGCAATCCAGATTCCACGGCAAACTACGCCACCGCCAAGAACCTCAACGGAATGGGATGGACCCTGGTACCCTTTCCCCTACCTAGGAACTAGCGTGCCTGTGGGAAAAAATCCCATAGGCCAAAAAGGAAGGGCAAAAGGGAGGGGTGGGGAGGAGGAGGAGGAAAGGAAAAAGGGGAGTATGGGGAGGATGGGAGAGGGAAGGGGGGATTGGGGGGTAATTAGGTTCGGTCTGAGGAAGGAGACCGACAGGTCTAATTCCTCAGACCAAGAGCCTCTTCACCACGCCAAGGAGTCCCCCTTGAAGAGGTTGAAAGGGACAAGAATAATTATTCTCCGGTTAACCAACTCTATTTGTATAATTGCAAATTTTTTACCTTCAAAGTTTAAACATTTATGTTATAATGCTTTTCATAACTTGTATCACCATTGATAGTTTGAAGCCGATCAGATTAGGTTTTTTTTTTATACACTCAGTGGCCACTTTATAAGATGCACGTCGTTAATGCCAATATCTAATCAACTAATCAAGTGGCAGCACCTCAGTGCCTGACAGTATACAAACTTGGTTAATTGATTCAGTTGTTCAGGCTAAACAATAAAATAGGGAAGAAATGTGATGTAAATGATCGACCGTTGAATAATTGTTGGTGACAGATGGGATGGTCTGAGTATCTCAGAAACTCCTGATTTCCTGGGATTTTCACGCATAACATTCTGTAGAGTTTACACCTCGTCAACGGGGGCTCCTTTACGAGGCGAACAGGCTTTGGGCTTACTCAAATCGAACCTAAATACCTCCATTTCTCCCTTCCCTATCTCATCCTTCCCATCCATCCTTTCCTATCTCTTTCCTTTCCCCATCCCTCTCCTCTCATTCCTTTTCTGTTTTTGGCTTTTAGGGTCTCCCCCTGAAATTCTAGTTCCTAGATTGAGGAAAGGGCATCGTTGTCCATCCCATTCCGTTGAGGTCCTTGGTGGTGGTTGTGTGTGCCGTAGAATCTGGAGAGTCCTGAGATCTCTCCAGAGTTCTGGGAGGTGGCTTAGGGTGTCGTTCGGGAGGCGTGTATGTCTCTGGATGCTACCTGTCGGTTCTGGGAGGTGGTGGCTGAAGGAGGTATGCCTTATGGCCGGTTTCCGGTCGCCCTCTCCTTTGTCCACCATGGTGGCTCTGTGGATGCGAGACTGCTATTCTGAATTGCTTGTTTAACTGCATGAAAAGTAGGGTGAATCATGGGTTCCACGCCGCATCTGCACTACTGGCTGCACTGAGGGCCCTCTTGGGGCCCTCTTGGGGCCCTCTTGGGGCCCTCAGTTCTGCCAGTAGTGCAGATGCACATCTCCCCCTGAAACTTCCATGTCTCGAAACCCCCACCAAACCCCGTTGCCCCATTCTCCTCTCCCACCAAGAGCCCAGTACCTCCAGGAACTGGCTCCACTACGGTCATAATGCTAGCAAATACCTGACACTAATACTCAAATAATCCCTCGTGAAACTCTTCCCCAGCGTACTGCCATACAACAGTTTATTCCTACACATTGTTCTATAAAACTTCACTGCCAGAATACGACGTCGTGCTTCCATATCTCCTCCTCCCTCACGAAAAGCCCACATGATATAATCAATAGCAACACAGCTGCAGCTCTCGCTGCTGTATCAGTAACACCACTCAAGTCTAAACTCAACGTCTTTAATACTGAAACATTCCTACTACTTGCCACCAAAATTAACACACGAGTGAGACATCACCTCACTCCCTTAAAACACCCACAGAAGCATACTACATAAAATGCAGTCTCATCAACCCCACAAGCTCTACAGGTTCCATCCTCCACCTTCTGATACAATAACAACACTCTAGCAGATAGAATTCCATGTAAAAACTTATACACAACTTCTCGTTCCCTCTCAGAGATGTGTAATTTCGCGAACATTCTAAATGCTCCCCCAGTTATACATAGGATATAAGGAAACTACAGGAGCCCTTATATCTCTCTTGCAGTGTTACGAACACAGCCTGTAGATCACATGGTTACAGTGTTTCTCTTAAATTCGTAAAAAACACCAGGATTATCAAGTCTAGGGATCACTAGATATTGGGCTCACTCATGAAAGAAAAGGAATCTTTCTAGTTTGTTTTATTAACAGCATTAATAATCACTTCAGGATTCCATTATGGATTAAATCAGTCCATCTTTACAACATACCTTCTCATTTCGTAAACACTATGAACATAACATTTATCACTAGCTTTATTAATACATCACTGTAATAAGTTAAATATTTACAGAAGGCTCTAGACTCATTCTCAATGAGTCAAGATATGTAGATATATATACATACACAGGCGTTTTTGAAAGCTTAAAAACGCGACACTGATACCAACAATAGAGCTCTTCCTCGAAGACCATTCTACAATAATCCGTTTTCGAGATCAGAGTCTGTAAATGGCGTTATACGTAGAATCGTTCACTTATTCTTATTTTCCTCAAGAGTTTCTCAACCGACTTCTCCAACCGATATATACACTTGCAAAGGGCTTCCAAAATTCCTGGTAACTTCTGGGGAGATGTAGGGTGGCTTAAAGCCGGATTCTCCACTAGACCCTTCCTAGACCAGTGGAAGGTATAAACTGAACAAGGTAAGGCTTTACCAGCCAACCTTGACTCTGTTGGAGTAGGTGCTGAGTAGCTTAAGTTATCTGCTGGTGCTTAACCAGGCCGCACCAACAGTTTACAATATTCAAACATCCTGCCTATGGCCAGTTAATATTATAAAGTCGAGTAAATCCATTTTAGCTATTAATGGAAATACTACTTAATATAATATTAAGTATAAAAGCCAAAATAACACGTAGAAATACATCGTTTCTTTCTTAAAATGAGCAAAGGGTCTAACACAGTGCACTCGCAAAGTGCACAATAATTGAATGCCCCTCTAACATGGATCTACCTGTGATACCATACTGTCCAGGCGTGACTACACGACCCACCACACACTTTATTCGGTTGCCCAGCACCTTGGCAAATATTTTATAATCGGCACACAAAAGGGAAATTGCGCGATAATCGCATATGCCCACCTGTTTTTTTTTTCCTTTCGGAGTAGCACCACAACTGCTGTCGAGTGCACAGACCCCAATCTACCTTCATTTTTCATTGCATTTATCAAATGCACAAAAAAATCCCCGTAATAAATCCCAGTCTGGTAACAAAATTCACCCAGAATACCATCCAACCCTGGGGATTTGCCCTTTGCCATAGCAGACAGTGCACTAAAATTTCCCCCCTCCACAATAGTTTCTCCCAACGCTATCCCGTCCAGTTCCTTAATATTACATGATATTCCCTCCCAAATGTTAGACAATGTGGTTTCTTCTACCTCCTTCGTTTTCCAATATTGCTCATACCAGCTATTCACAAAAACACCCATCGCCTCAGTGGTTTGCAGGACTTGCCCCTCCTTGAAGCCCCTGACTTAACAATGAACCTCTGCTGCTGTGCTCATAAAACACAGGCTGAAGGTCTGTCTCCCCATAAAACCTCCTCCACAGCTGCCTATACCCTCACTGCATCGTACTGCTCATTATGCAGTCCCTTAATTAACTACTTCAAGCTTTCCATTTCATCCACCCTGTACACCCCTGTGCCCCCCTCCCCTTCGAGGACTTAAATGAATTTTTTATGAGAGACAGAAAGAATTTGGTAGACACACACCTATCTGATATTATCCTGACACCAAATGACTTCGAAAAGGCTATAAATGACATGCCCATGCACTTTGCCCAAGGACCAGACTCATGGAACTTCGTGTACATCAAGAACTGCAAGGAGCATGGACACTGGGGTCGTCTCACAGTTACTAAAAACAACAGACATAGGCTCACTCCACAAATGGGGCAGTAAAGCAAAAGCACAGAACTACGTCCCTTATCATAAAAGTCTTTGAAAGGGTTCTAAGAAGCAAGATCACCACCCATCTAGGTAGCAATCAGTTACACAACCCAGGGCAGCATGGGTTTAGAGCAGGTTCCTCCTGCCTGTCCCAACTACTGGACCACTATGACAAGGTCCTGGATGCTCTAGAAGACAAACAGCATTCAGACTTTGCAAAAGCCTTTGACAAGTGTGACCATGGTGTAAAAGCGCACAAAATGCCTGATAAAGGAATAACAGGAAAAGTCAGTAGATGGATCTAAAATTTCCTAACAAATAGAGCACAAAGAGTAGTAGTGAACAGAGTAAAGTCTGAGGCGGCTACGGAGAAAAGCTCTGTTCCACAAGGCACAGTACTCGCCACCAACTTGTTCCTCATCCTCATATCGGAAATAGACAGGGATGTAAGCCACAGTGCCGTGTCTTCCTTTGCAGATGACTCCCAAATCTGCATGACAGTGTCCTCCACTGAAGACACTGCAAGACTCCAGGCAGACGTCGATAAGATCTTTCAATGGGCTGCAGAAAACAATATGAAATTCAATGATGAGACATTTCAATTACTCCGATATGAAAAACGTGAGGAAATTAAAACTTCATCGGAGTATAAAACAAATTCCAGCCACACAATTGAGCGAGAAACTAATGTCAAAGACCTGGGAGTGATAATGTCAGAGGGTCTCATCTTCAAGAACCGTAACATTGTGTCAATCACATCTGCTAGAAAAATGACAGGATGGATAATGAGAACCTTCAAAACTAGGGATGCCAAGCCCATGATGACACTCTTCAGGTCCCTTGTTCTATCTAGGCTGGAATATTGCTGAACACTAATAGCACCTTTCAAGACATGTGAAATTGCTGACCTAGAAAATGTACAAAGTACCTTCACGTCACACATAACATTGATAAACCACCTCAGTTACTGGGATCGATTGAAGTTCCTGAACCTGTACTCCCTAGAATGTAGGAGGGAGAGATACATGATTATATACACCTGGAAAATTCTAGAGGGATTAGTATCAAACTTGCACACGAAAATCACTCCCTATGAAAGCAAAAGACTCGACAGATGATGCAACATCCCCCCAGTGAAAAGCAGGGGTGTCACTAGCACGATAAGAGACAACACAATAAGTGTCAGGGCCCAAGACTGTTCAACTGCCTCCCAGCATACATCAGTGGATTACCAATAGACCCCCTGGCTGTCTTCAAGCAGGCACTGAACAGGCACCTAAAGACAGTACCTGACTAGCCAGGCTGTGGTTTGTACGTTGGATTACGTGCTGTCTGCACGTAATCCAACATACAGGATCAGGCTCTGATCCACCATCAGGCGAGGTCACAGATCGGGCCGGGGGGCGTTGACCCTTGAAACTCTCTACAGGAATACTCCAGGTATTCTATCTTCATAATAATTCATTAACTCATACTTCATTGTATTAAACCTTCTAGCTTCCTCCACAAAAAATTTACGGATCGCAGGTTTCGCCACCTCACCCACCAACACACCAATCCCCCATCACCTCCCCCATATTTATTTGCCTCCCACCATTCCTCAAAACCCACAATCGCTTCCTCGTTCATTAAAACCCTAGTATTTAACTTCCAATAACCCCTGTGCCTCATAGCCAAAGTATCCCACCCCACCTCTTTGAGAACTGCCTGATGATCAAAAAAGGCAGCTGTCACGGTATTATCCAGATGTACCATAATAGAGGCTGTAACAAATTCTATCTAGTCGGGCCCCATAATCCCTCCTTACAAACGTATGGGCCGGCACCATCTCTTCCATGCAACAAACATCCCTCAGTTGCACATCACGTAACAATTCACTCAACACGGGCGAATAATACCCCGCCACACGTGGGGTCACATCCTTTCTTCTAACTACACAATTCCAGTCCCTGCCTCCCAGAAAAGAAAGGGCAGGCAGCGACCTAAGGAAAAAAAACTAAATCATCCATAATGAAAGAATTTTTAATCCTTACATCCCTATCAGCTGGAGCATACACACTTACGAAAGAGACAGGGGAGGTCTGTCAAGTACCATCCACACGGAGATTCAAAGTTTATTCTCTATAAGGATTACAATGCTGAGTTTACAGGAATTTGGTTATTGTGTGGTTTACATGTAGTAAAATAGTGATTACAGAGTGTACCACTAGAACGCTTAGCATGGCTAGGCATTTCGGGCAGACTTAGTTTTATTCTTAATTGTAAAATATTACAAATTATGAGGTAAGTTGGTATTATGGCTAAGTGACTAAATACTAGTTTGTGAGTTTAGCAATGTGAATGCTTTTGTTTTGGCACAGTACATAGTTACAGTATTAGAGTATCACAGGATTCATTATTTTAAGATTGAGATTAATATTTCTGTTTATGGTCAAATGAGTGAGTGAGTGTAAGTGTGAACCACCAGGTGGTATTCGTGTAGTTAGTTGACGGGGTGTATCAGGGAGATAAGATGTTTTCTAATGGTAGTTTTGAAGGTGATGAATGTGTCTGCAGTTCTAGAGTTCTCAGGTAGGGTATTCCAGATTTTAGGGCCTTTGACATACATTGAATTTTTGTAAAGGTTTAATCGGACATGGGGAATGTCGTAGAGATGTTTGTGTCTGGTGTTATGCCTGTGGGTTCTGTCACAACTATCAAGAAGGCGTTTTAGGTCAAGGTTGATATTAGAGTTTAAGGCCCTGTAGATGTAGATTGCACAGTAGTAAGTGTGGATGTACTGAACAGGGAGTAAGTTTAGGTCTATGAAGAGTGGGGGGGGTGTGTTGCCAGGGATGAGATTTAGTGATTATTCTTACTGCAGCTTTTTGTTGGGTTATTATTGGCTTTAGGTGTGTTGCTGCAGTTGATCCCCAAGCACAAATAGCATAGGTGAGGTATGGATAAATAAGTGAGTGGTATAGTGTGAGAAGGGCATTTTGCGGCACGTAGTATCGTATCTTGGAGAGGATCCCAACCGTTTTGGATACTTTTTTGGTTATATGCTGGATATGGGTGCTGAAATTCAGGTTGTTGTCAAGGTATAAGCCTAGGAATTTTCCCCTATTATTTCTGGTAATTAGAGTGTTGTCAATCTTAATGTTAATTTGTGCATCTCCTGCTCTGCTACCAAACATAATATAGTAGGTTTTGTCAGTGTTAAGCGTAAGTTTATTGGCTGTCATCCAAGTCGATATTTTGATCAGCTCCTCATTCACAATGGTGTTGAGGGTGGCAAGATTAGGGTGAGAGATGACGTAAGTCGTGTCGTCAGCAAAGAGAATGGGTTTCAGGTGTTGGGATATGTTTGGAAGGTCATTGATGTATATGAGGAAGAGCAGGGGACCAAGGACACTTCCCTGCGGAACTCCAGTATCAAGTGGCCGTGTTGCTGATGCTGTGTCATTAATGGTGACATACTGATACCTATTAGTAATGTAAGATTTGAAATAAGCAAGCGCATGGCCTCTTATACCGTAATGATCAAGTTTGTGGAGTAGGATGTCGTGGTCTACTGTGTCAAAAGCTTTTCTTAGGTCAATAAAAATTCCTAGTGGATATTCCTTATTTTCCAATGCTGTGTAAAGCAGATCTCGCATTTTTATGATTGCATCATTAGTGCTTTTATTTTTCCTGAATCCAAATTGGCAGGGGTTGAGTATGTTTTGAGCCGTTATACATGAATACAGTCTCCTGTGCACGAGTTTCTCAAAGATTTTGGATAGCAATGGTAAGTTAGATATTGGCCTATAGTTGTTTAAGTCTGTAGGGTCACCACCTTTATGTATTGGTGTAACCCTTGCCATCTTGAGTAGTTTCGGGAAGGTGCTAGTCTCTAGTGACTTGTTAAAAAGTAATGAAATAGCATGCGAAAGGACATGGGCCGCTCGCTTGTACAATAATGGTGGGACATGAGACAGATTCCCCGAGTTATTTTTAAGTGACTTTATAATCTCGGTGACTTCCGTGGGCTCAGTTGGTGCAAGATAGAAGGAATTAGGGAAATTCCCATCTAGGTAGTCCCCGGCATGGGCATTGGTATGTCTGATTTTACTGGCGAGATTAGATCCTATGGTTGAGAAGAAGTCGTTTATCTTGTTAGCTGTGTCAGTGGGATGTAGTGGTGTTTCATTAGGTTTAGTTAGGGCAATATTCTTGGTTTTTCTCAGTTTGTGGGTCCCTAGAATCTGAGAGAGTGTTTTCCAGGTTTTTTTTATATCTCCTCTAGTGTCTGTGAATCTACTGGAGTAGTATAGTTGTTTGGCTTTCTTTATTACTTTGGTGAGAGCTGATGAATAGTGTTTAAGAATATCTTTGTGTATTAAGCCCTGTCTATATTGCTTTTCATATTGGTGTTTCTTGTCAATGGATTTCAGAATGGTGCTGGTTAGCCATGGGCAACCAAGCCGTTTGTTTGTGATCTGTTTTGTTTTTATAGGACAATGTTTGTTGTATAGTCTAAGTAATTTGTTAAGAAAAATGTCTGTCCAGTCATCAATACCATTGGCCTTAGAGAATTCTGTAGGCCAGTCAACAGTCTCTAGGTCAGCTGTGAACTACCTTACTGAGGCCTCGTCATGGAGTCTAAATGAGACTTTGTTGTATTCAAGTGGTGGTTTACTAATGTTTGTCAGGAGGTAGGTAGGGTAGTGGTCTGTAGTGCTATCTGTGATTATCCCTGATTTAAGGGGGGCTAGTATATTGGTCCATATGTGGTCTATTATGGTTGCACTTGTCTCAGTGAGCCTGGTTGGTTTAGTTATTGTTGGTATGAGAAGTGTGTTGCTCATATTGTTGATGAAATCAGTTACAGGCTGATCATCTAGTAAGCCAAGGTTGATGTTGAAGTCTCCAGCTAAGAGAAGGTGGTGCTTATTCATTTGTCTGTTTATTAGTGACTTTAATTTCTCACTGAAATTTGGGATGTTTGTGTGAGGTATCCGGTAAATGGCCCCGATTGTTATAGGCGTCTTAAGGTTTTTTACAGTAAAATTAGCAAAAGTGTATTCCCCATATTCATCACTAAAGCAAGTGGTGCTAATACAAGATAATTGGTTAGAGTAATAGATTGCAATACCACCCCCAACTTGGTTTGGTCTGCAGTTGTGAATTGCTGTGTATCCTGGTAAAGGGTAGATATCTATTGTGTCCTGCTTAAGCCAGGTCTCAGTAAGAATAATGCAGGAGAAGGGTGTCTTTAGAGATTCAAGGAGCGCTAGGAGGTCATCATAGTGTTTGCTTAAGGACCTGATGTTGTAGTTAAGTACTGATAGACTTTTAGCATTGTTTAGGATAGTGCTGGCTTGTGATGCTGTGTAATAAAGGCAGTTACTTTCCAATAGGTTTTGATTGGGTGTCAGATTATGGAGGTTTAGATCAGGGTCAACGTGATCAATCATCTTCTAGGTTTAAATTTTGGTTATTTATATCCTGAGTTGTGTGTTGAGTTCTAGTACTGATATCTGTAGTGGTAGGAAGTTTGGACAAGTATATAGCTAGAGTATTTTGGTCATGTAGAGTATAGTCACTACTACACATAATGAAGTTGATGTTGTCTATGTGTTGTGCTGGAATGAACTAAAGTACAACTATGTATAAACTAGTAATATAAAAATACAAATTAAAAATAGAACAAGACTCTCACTTGTAATTGCACTAAGGTCTAATAATGACTTTTGTGGAGTCTATGTTTTGAGCTAGAATGAGCTATAGTACAATAGGTTTAATCTAATAATATAAAAATACAAATTAAAAATAGCACTAGTCTCTCACTAGTAATTGCACTATGGTCTAATATAGTGAATTTGGTATTAACTATGTATTGAGTTAGAATGAGCTATGGTACAACTGAATTTAATCTAATAATATAAAAATACAAATTAAAAATAGCACCCGTCTCTCACTAGTAATTGCACTATGGTCTAATATAGTGAATATGGTATTGACTATGTATTGAGCTAGAAAGAGCTATAGTACAACTAGGTTTAGTCTAATAATATAAAAATACAAATTACAAATAGCACCAGTCTCTCATTAGTAATTGCACTATGGTCTAATATAGTGAATTTGGTATTGACTATGTATTGAGCTAGAATGAGCTAGAGTAAAACTGTGATTAATCTAATAATATAATAAAGGCACAAGACTCTCAATTGTAATTGCACTAAGGTCTTATATAAGTTGTTTACAAGAATTAGAGTATAATTAGATTTAAATTGACAGGATAAAATACACAAATTAAGGTAGCAAAAGAATAATAAAAAAAATGATAAAAATAAAAATGGCAATGACTTGGTTATAATATGCTAGTAAGATGGTAGACAGAATAATATAAAAGTTGTAGTTGAAAATACTAGTTTAAAAAAGTATGGAATAAAAATGGTCAATAAAAGAAGTTTACAATAAGTTTGATCAATATAGTTTAAAGTAAAATTGGGCAATAATAGGGATTTAGAATAAAATTGGGCAATTGAGTATTTTTTAAAGTGAGGTAGAATTATTGAAGACAAGTTATGGTTAGTTTATAATAAAATAAGATAGAACAGTGATGTGGTAAGTTGTAAAAAAGGAGATAGATTCTGTAGATATCAAACACAATTAAGACTATGAGGTAGGATGGTAGTTGAATACAACAATGACAATCAAAAGTAGTTGGGGTATTAGAATTTTAGGGGGGCACAAATTTATGACAATATAACACTAACGGTGGACTATGGGTATTATCTGCACTTTACTCTGATTCTGTTAGTCCAGCCTCACTTAGGAATGTTTTAAGGTCATGTTCTGTAGAGATGAAGTATCTCTTCCCAGTGGGCTGTTTCCTAACTGCGATTTTTCCATCCCTCACAAAGCACTGGTGGATTTTTTGGGCATAGCGTAATTTTCTTAGCCGATAAAGAAGGTTTTGTCTTATTTTGGTAAGGCACTCATTGACGTAAACATCAGTTTTCATAGAAATAGATGTTTTTAGTAGGTCGTTTCTTTGTAGGCTAGTTTGGAATTTTAATTAACAGCACTGTTTTTTTACCTGCTTGGTAGCCCATCAGTTTGCAATCCTTTAGGTCGTCACTACGTATGTTAAGGCGAAGGTGGTCCTTGATAAGCTGCAGGGTGGTCTCCATGCAGGTCTCTTGGGTGACTGTGGGTGGGAGATGTTTGCTGTTAACTACAACAGCGTCAGATAGCTGTTGTTGGTCATTATGATCTTGGAAGTTGGTTATGACATTGGCAAGTTGTTGGTCCACTCTTGATCTTTCCTCTGTAATGTTGGTAGTAAGTATGGTGACTTGGTCTTTTAGAGTGTTGATGGTGTCTAGGGACTGGGTGTGGGTGTTGCTTTGTTGTTCTAGAGTGTCTAGTTTATGTTCTAGAGCAGTGATCTTGTTGAGGTAATCTGCATTGCTAGCCTTTAGTTCCTGCATTTCTTGAGTTAGTTTGGTGATCGTTTGGTTCTGAATCATAAGGAGTTTAGCTATTTCTGGGTCGGTGATCTTCTTGACATCAAATACTGGGAAGGAGTTATCTTGGACTGTAGCGGCGGCCATGTTTGTTGTTGTCTGTCGTGTGTTGTGGTGGTGCCGGTGGGTGATGAGGGTTGTGTCCTGGCTGGCAGTACCACAAGTTTTCCTCGTGTTATTACTGCTCTCACCTTTGATGTTAGGAGTCCTTAGCTGGCTACTGGATCTTCTTTTATTGTTCTAACCCTTGTCCATTGGCTGTGGCTTCGGGTGAATAGTAGGCGATGGGTGATGGGTGAATGTTGTGGAGTATCACTTCAGTGGCAGTGGGGTAGGAGGTGGTAATACGAGTCCTATTAGATGGTAATTTGTGAACTTTTGGGTGATTTCTGAAGTTGCTTTATATCATTCTGGGTATCCACACATGTTAGTGTTATGCGGGTCTTGATTAGGTCATCACTGGGCTGCTGGGAACCTCAGGTAGAAGTAAAAATAGAGGACAAGGTTCCTGTTGCCGCTGCCGCTGCCGCTCACTACTGTGTACTGAGATCACGACTATCTCCCCCACTTAAAATGGCCACACCCTCTTGTACACGAGCGGTAGGCAATGCATGTACCACATAACCTGGAGCTTCCAGATCTCTTACATCTTTGAGTCTATGCTATTGTAAAAAAAATCTAATACACTTTATTCCTACCAATAAACCCTATAAACCATCGCCTCTTCGCTACCACACCTAGTCCATTAACATTAATGGCAATACCCGTATTGCCACCTTTACCAGGTACCACATTCTTTGGTTACCCTGTTCCTTTGACATTGTTCGCTTTAGTCCTTACAACCCCAGATCCATCTGCTAGGTCCACCCACAACTTTTTACTAGGCCTCTGGACTGGTTTTAACACATCATCAGAATCTAATAATGTCGCTGTGTGTTTCCGAGTTCCAGTGTCCTCCACCACACACCATTCACTTGAAGCCTCCTGATGCACATCCACATCCACCTCCACCACACTCAGCCTCCCCCTCTGGCTTAGCATCCGTCACAAGAGCAAGGGGAGGTTCCATTGTCCTCACATAAGCCCCCACACACTCTGGAGCCTCATTCCCCTCCATCGGGTGTCCGATGGGGAAGGACATATTTTCGTTAACATTTTCTCCAACTTTTCTAGCCCTGCTTCCCCGATCTCCATCCATACTTGTACCTCAGCATTCAACACTGTAATGCATTCCTCTGTCATTTCCCTCTCAAGGTCAGCTGCATCCACCGCTACAATACCCTCCATCTAATGTGTCTTTGGCCACACTGCTTTCAGGACCGCGAGTCATGCCGCATGTTGGTGACGCTCTGCTAGCCTCTGCAAGGTCCTTGATCACACTCTGGTGGTCCGTCCTATGAGGACACACCATAGCCATGTGTCTCATGTGTCTGTACCCCTTGCAAATCCTGCAAGTCCATCGTTGTCCTGCATAGGATACCATTAGCTGCATTCCAAAATCGGGCAGGACTACGTAGGATGGCACAGGGTACTTCAGAGACATTTTGAGAGAGTACATCCCCTCAGTCAAACCAGCATACACGCCAGTCATCCACGCGCCTGGTTGCGCCACATGTATCCTTCCAAAATGTTTGAACATTTGCAGTAAGTCATCCTCGGTTACCTCAAAGGGTACATTACGGAGTTTGTACCAAGTGTATGTTTTGGACACATCCACCAGGAGCACTTTTACATCTGCATTCACCTCCATCAGCATGTCTTGAAATTTGTCAACGACTGCTTCGTACATCTCAACCAACAACAACTTGACGAACAATCGTTTGTAGATGAATGGTTCAGAAAACTGACAAGTTGATAAATTAGACATATATGCAACACTTAGGTATCTTTACTGAGGAAACGTTTCGCCACACAGTGGCTTCATAAGTCCATACAAAGGAGAACGGGGAAGTACAGGAGGAGTTTGTTGTAATCAGTCCCTCAGCCTTGAGTTGATGTGGTCAGCCCATCAATCTTGAAACGAATACAGCATATCTGCGAAGATATAGTTTATATACCGTCATTGTCCTCATGGCTCTCACGCCGTGTGGACCTGCTGTGCAGATGCTCCTGAATCAGCTGGTTTCTGCGCAGTTTTCCTGTTTTTGAGCAATCAAAATGGTGGATCGACATGGTCGCCGTGTGAACACAGTCTGTGTTGAATTGGTTCGTGGCACGCTTACCGTTTCAGTGATGCAGGTGTTACTTCCTACAATCATATGTGAAGTATATGGCATACCGAATGAGGAATTGTATGGCGTAGCACTCAACGGAGTTACTAGAATTTTCATCAAGTTTTAGGATGCAGGTTACTACTCCGGCATTGTTAACGAATATCATGAGAAGAGGATGGCCGTGAACACTGCAGTGGAGGTATGCCTTCATGATGTTTCAAGCTATGTGACGTGGGTCAAAGTGAGGAATGTTCCGTTTGAAGCAACGGAGCATGATGTGGTAACGGTTTTCCGAAATTATGGAAAGATCCACGCAGCAGAATTGGGAGTGTGGAAAGATGGACCGTATGTGGGGTTGCCTGAAGGTTCTTTTACACTGAAGATGACTTTACGGCAGCCAGTTCCTTCGTATGTACAATTGGACGACTTCAGAACCCAGGTCTTTGTGTATTATGCAGGATAGAGGAAGACTTGCAGATTGTGTGGGTCATTCAACCATATGGCGGCTCAGTGCCACAAAAAGGCAGGATGGAGGGAACACATATCATCGACGGTAATTCAACAGGAAGGCACAGTCGCATCAGAGGCAGGTGCGGTCGCAAGACAGGCACCTAACAGTTGGAGTGAGGAGGTCGACAAGGCAGAGGAGGAATGGACGCATGTGTCACGTTACCCATTGGGACGGAACCTGTAAAAGCGACGAAGAGGAAGGAAGATGAAGGGTGTGCAGAGCAACAGGATGGATTGCTGGAGGAGGTTTTAAACTCCTTTCTAAGTGAGGTGGACGGCACTCTGGAGGAAACGAGGAGTGGCCCCACGTCGGTGACATCACACGATGTTTTAGTGCCTGGGGAAACCTTGTGCACTAATGGAACGGTGCACACAGTTGTGGCTGAGGTACACAGGGAGGGGATGGAAGATGAGGAAGTGTGTGGTGAAGGAGGTTTTCGCAAGCGAACGGCTGAAACATCGGAGATGGACGACGTTCTAACTCCAGGGCAGAGGTCTGGGAAAAAGTCGTGGAAAAAAGAGATGAGCCACACGGAGAGGGGGATAAGGGAAATGAGGAGATGAGCAGTTCAAAGGACATTGGGGGGGTTGGGGGTTTGGTCAGGCAAGGTGCCAAACGAGGAACTATCCAATAGTCAGGTATTGTGGGACACCTACCAAGACGGAGGGGAAAGCCGCCACTATTACAGTAATTTCAAGGCTGTGACGATTAATGTAAATGGCTTAAGGGCTGAAGTGAAAAGAGTGTGGGTGGAATGGTTCTTAAGGAGGTATGACATAGATGTTTGTTTTATACAAGAGCATAATTATAAGGTTGGTTGTAAATTGTTGCTGAAAGGATATCAGTTGTATGTAAGTGGGTCTATGAGATTGAAAGGCGGTGTGGCAGTGGCTGTAAAGGAGAACAGTCCTTTATGTATTTTGTGGTGGGAAGAGGGAGGGGAGAGGGTGGTGAGGGTGGACGGGGAGTGGGGAGAAACTAGAGTATGTTTTATAGGGGTTTATATTCTGGAAGAGGGCACTATTAAAGAGAATTTCGTAAGAGAAGTTTTGATGTATCACTTCAGGGGTTTACCTTTAGTCACTGTCATTGGGGGAGACTGGAACTGTGTCATAAGGGGGGATGTGGAGCCAAGGGGGGCAGGGTGTGTGTTAGGTGCACTATGCAATGTTTTGCAGGATGTGGGGGTTAGGGATGTTGGGGGGAGGGGTGAATGGCGAATAGAGTTTACGTTTGTTAGGAGGGGTTATTCGGCACGATTAGATAGGATCTATACATCGGAAGCAGTTGGTGTGATGGGATTGAGAACTTTGGACGTGGGGTTTTCTGACCATAGGGCGGTTATAGCAGATCTGGATTGGGAGGGCATGATTAGAATGCAATCAGGTTTTTTGAAGTTGAATGCGAGACTTTTGAAGAATGAGGAGGTGAGTGTGGAGTTTGGAGAATGGTGGTGAAATTTGAGGGGTACTAGTGACGGGGAGTCGAGTCTCTTGGAATGATGGGAAGGAAGAGCCAAACCAGGTATAGCGAGTTTTTATAAATGGAAGGGATGGGAGGAGGCGAGGTTACCTGGAGGTTACCTGGAGGTTATTCCGGGGATCAACGCCCCCGCGGCCCGGTCCATGACCAGGCCTCCCGATGGATCAGGGCCTGATCAACTAGGCTGTTACTGCTGGCCGCACGCAGTCCGACGTACGAGCCACAGCCCGGCTGATCCGGCACTGACTTTAGGTATCTGTCCAGCTCTCTCTTGAAGGCAGCCAGGGGTTTATTGGCAATTCCCCTAATGCTTGATGGGAGGCTGTTGAACAGTTTTGGGCCCCGGACACTTATGGTGCTTTCTCTTAGTGTACCAATGGCGCCCCTACTTTTTATTGGCGGCATTTTGCATCGCCTGCCCAGTCTTTTACTTTCGTAGGGAGTGATTTCTGTGTGCAGATTTGGGACCATTCCTTCCAAGATTTTCCAAGTGTAGATTGTGACATATCTCTCCCTCCTGCGTTCCAACGAGTACAAGTCAAGTCCTTCCAAGCGTTCCCAGTAGTTAAGGTGCTTGACAGAACTTATAAGTGCAGAAAAGGATCTCTGTACACTCTCTAGATCTGCGATTTCACCAGCTTTGAATGGAGATGTTCATGTACAGCAGTATTCCAGCCTAGAGAGAACAAGTGATTTGAAAAGGATCATCATTGGCTTGGCATCTCTCGTTTTAAACGTTCTCATTATCCATCCTATCATTTTCTTTGCACGTGCGATCGTGGCACTGTTGTGATCCTTGAAAGTGAGATCCTCAGACATTACTACTCCCAGGTCCCTTACATTATTTTTCCGCTCTATTGTATGGCCGGAGTCAGTAGTATACTCTGTTCTAGTTATTATCTCCTCCAGTTTTCCATAACGGAGTAGTTGGAATTTGTCCTCATTGAACATCATATTGTTTACCGTTGCCCACTGGAAAGCTTTGTTTATATCTTCTTGGAGGTTAACCGCGTCCTCAGCAGATGACAGCCTCATGCAGATCCTAGTATCATCCGCAAAGGATGATACGGTGCTGTGGTGTATATCTCTGTTTATGTCTGATATGAGGATAAGGAATAAGATGGGGGCGAGTACTGTGCCTTGTGGAACAGAGCTCTTCACTATGGCAGCCTCCGATTTAACTCTGTTGACCACTACTCTTTGTGTTCGATTTGTTAGGAAGTTGAAGATCCATCTCCCCACTTTCCCAGTTATTCCTTTAGCACGTATTTTATGGGCTATTACGCCATGATCGCATTTGTCAAATGCTTTTGCAAAGTCTGTGTATATTACATCTGCATTCTGATTTTCTTCCAGTGCATCCAAGGCCATGTCATAGTGATCCAGTAGTTGTGAGAGGCAGGAGCGACCTGCCCTGAACCCATGTTGCCCTGGATTGTGCAGATTTTGGGAATCCAGGTGATTTGCAATCCTGCTTCTTAGCACTCTTTCAAAGATTTTTATGATGTGGGATGTCAGAGCTATTGGTCTATAGTTCTTAGCTAATGCTTTGCTGCCACCTTTATGGAGTGGGGCTATATCCGTTGTTTTAAGTGACTGTGGAATTTCACCCATGTCCAAGCTCCTCCTCCATAGTGTACTTAGGGCACGCGAGAGGGGTTTCTTGCAGTTCTTAATGAAAACAGAGTTCCACGAGTCTGGGCCCGGGGCTGAGTGCATAGGCATGTTGTCAATGGCTTTTTCGAAATCTATGAGAGTTAGGGTAATGTCGGAAATCTGGCATACATTTATGGAGTTTTGAGGCTCATTCATGAAGAAATCATTTGGGTCGTCGATCCTCAGACCGATTAGTGGTTCACTAAACACAGAGTCGTACTGGGATTTCAATATTTCACTCATTTCCTTGTTGTCGTCTGTGTAAGTCCCATCCTGTCTGAGTAAGGGCCCGATACTAGATGTGGTATTTGCCTTGTTTTTGGCATAAGAAAAGAAATATTTTGAATTTCTTTCAATTTCACTAATAGCTTTAAGCTCCTCCTGGTTCCTGTAAGAGTCATTTAGCTTAAGTTCGATAGTTTCCACTTCCCTGGTCAGCGCCTCCCTTCGTGTATCAGATATTCTAGCACTCCTGAGGAGCTCAGTGACTCTTCGTCGTCTTCTGTAGAGGGAGCGTCTTTTTCTCTCCAGTTTACTCCTGCTCTTCTTCTTTCTTAGGGGAATATGCCTAGAACATGCTTCGGCTACCAGGAAGTTGATCCTTTCAAGGCACTGGTTTGGATCCATGTCATTTAAGACATCTTCCCAACATGTTTCGTTTAGGACATGGTTTACCTGGTCCCAGTTGATGTTCTTGTTGTTGAAATTGTATTTTGTGAAGACACCTTCACAGGTACATGCATTCTGCTGTTCAGGACCCCTATGCATGTACGTCTGGACTTCGATTAGATTGTGATCGGAATTAGTTGTTTTTGATATTCTTATGTCTCTTATCAGGTCCTCATTATTTGTGAAGATAAGGTCAAGTGTGTTTTCTAGTCTTGTTGGCTCCACTATCTGCTGGCTTAAGGTGTGTTTTTCGCAGAGACTTAGTAGCTCATGTGTGTGTGACCTTTCATCTGCGCTACCTCCGGGGATTGTTTCAGTTATAACATTATTTGCTACATTCTTCCATTTTGTATGCCTTAGGTTGAAATCACCAAGCAGTAAGATGTTTGGGGATGGAGCTGGAAGGTTTTCCAAACAGTAATCGATTTTCAGTAGCTGTTCCTTGAACTGTTGGGAGGTTGCATCTGGTGGCTTGTATACAACTACAATGACTAGGTTTTGGTTCTCGATCTTTATTGATAGAACTTCAACTACCTAATTTGTGGTGTTCAGCAACTCCGTGCAGATAAGGGACTCTTTGACATACAGGCCAACCCCCCCCTTGTTGCCTGTTTTTTCTGTCGCATCTAAAAAGGTTGTAACCACTTATCCATATTTCACTGTCAAAATGATCTTTTGTGTGAGTCTCTGTGAAGGCTGCAAACATTGCATTAGACTCCACTAGAAGTCCACTGATAAAAGGTATTTTGTTGTTGGTGGATGGCTTAAGGCCCTGTATATTAGCAAACATGAACGAGGTTGTATTCTGTGTTTGTTGGGGGGATTTTGTTATTGGCATCAGTAGTTGTAATAATTCTGGAGGGCCATGGGTGGCCACTGGCTGCGCCTCCAGTCCAACAAGGCTCCAAGGTGGTGGACTATTTTTGTTATTTCCTTCCATTTTCTTTTTTCGTTTCCTGCCACTAAAAAATCACCTGGAGTTGGGTTGTCGTAGCTACTATTGTTTGTCTTGTGGGGTCTGTGCCTCCTGGTCCCTTTTAGATGGTATGCAGGGCACTCGATGTTGTAACACTGCTTCTGGAGGACCGAGGAGTGGCACATTTTTGGGTGATAGAAAGTACAGGAAGAAGAACGACACACTCCTTTAGACAGGAGGTCGCTACATTTATTGGGATGGTCAAAGTTGCATGTCCTATTTTTTTCCCCTGTTTTTCCATGCTTACAGATGGAGGTATGGATTGCAAAATTATTTAGTGCAGCTCAGAGATAGGTTGGCAGAGATACATAATGAAAGATTTGATGAAATAAGGGTAAGGGCGAGAATGGAGGCAGTGCTGTGGGGGGCTAAGCCTTCGGGAAGTGTTTTGCGAAGTTTTAGGACTAGGCAAAAAGAGTCAACTATTTTAAACTTAGAGGTTAGTGAGAATTTGGGAGGATATTATAAGGGACAAAGGCTAAATACCACAGAGGGAATGAGTAATTATGCTGATTATTGGTTCCCAAAAAAGGGGAAGAAGGGGGAAGTAGGGAATGATTTTCAGGAAGTGTGGCGGGGTGGGAAAGCATGTTTTAAGGACGTGTGAGGAGATGGCTGGGATGGATGGAGTGATTCGTATGGACGAAGTGGAAGAAGCAGTGTTCAACTTAAGTACTGGAAAGGCGCTGGGAATAGATGGGATTTCAAATGATTTTTATAGAGTTCAATGGAATCATATTAAGGACTGTCTAGTGAAAGTAATGAATTGTATGCTAATGGAAGGAAAGTTAGGAATGACTCAGAGGACAGGTGTGGTCGTGTTGGTAAGGAAAAAGCAGGAGGGAAGGACACTGAGTGCGTACAGGGCTATATCGTTAATGTGTACAGACCATAAGATTTTTGCGAAGATACTGGGAAATAGGATGAAGAAGGTGGTAGGAGGGGTGCTACATAAGGAACAGATGGGGATTCCAGAACGAAGCAAGAGAGATGGGCATGGTTGCATTAGGGAATTTTTGGAGGGTTGTAATGGAGGTGGTATTTTAGGTATTGATTGGGAGAATGCATATGATTGTGTGAATAGGGATTTTCTGGGGGCCAGTTTGCGACATCTGGGTTTCGGTGATGGAGTAGTAAAGTGGGTTGATATCCTGTATTCTGAGGCTGTGGTAAAGGTGCAAATAAATAATAGGTTGGGTAGGATTGTGGAAATGGAGAAAGGTCTGAGACAAGGGTGTCCTTTGTCTCAAATTTTGTTCGCGTGCATACAGCACCCATTTTACGAAATAGTTGAGTGGGGGAAGGGGGGAGTTCAAATTGGGAGGAGGCAGGATTCAATGAGGTGGTAGGATATGTAGATGATACAACTGTACTGATCACTGGTGTGGAAGGATTGAGAACGATAGGAAGGGTGTTGGAAATGTTCAGGAGGGCGTCAGGAATGCGTGTAAACAGCGAAATCGTGCTTACTAGGAATAGGTTTTTGGGTGGGGGGTGGATTGGGGTTGGAGTTTGGGTGGGAAGTGACGGAATGGCTGAAAATTTGTGGAATTATATATATGGCTGATGAGCAGGAGGCTCGACGAGTGAACTCGGAGTTAGTGGGAGAAAAGGTAATGAACAGGATATGGAGCCTAAGGGCAGCAGATGTTACCTTACCACAAAGGGCGATTGTCATAAATACATTGGTCTATAGTGTGTTGCTGTAGTGTATCCTTTGAGGGTGCAGAAGGTACATGAGATACAGAGGTGGGCGTTATGTTATGTTTGGGGTTTTGGGAGGGCATGGCTCAGTAAAGAGGTGGTAATGTCAAACATACGTAGAGGAGTGGGACCTTTGGTGCTGGAGTCGAGAATGAAGCCACTGTATGTAAAACAGAGGTTTGTGAGGAGGGGTGAGAGGGGTAAGAGTTGGAAGGATGATGAAGGATATGTGAAGGTGGTAGTGTGGAAAGGACTTATGTGAATGTGAGAATATACTAAGATTGTTGTTAGTGGTTGGAGAGGCAACAAAACTTAGGGTCGGACAGTTGGTGGAGATGCGTGGGAAAACGGAAACCATTCAGGGGGTATCGGTGTACCCATTGTATGATTGGGGAAAAATATGGAATGATTTCAGAAAGCTTAGGTTAACGCCGAGGGTAAGGGAGTTGGTTTATAGATTTATAATGGGAATTTTAGCTTCAAAGACTGCATTGCGCATAATGGGATTGGTATGGGAAGCGACCTGTGATCATTGAACCAGAAATAGCTTTTCATGCAGTTTATTTCTGTGAAGAGTTGGGGGGGAGGGTCGGTTATGGTTGGCAAGAGTTTTCAGATTGTTGGGTGGGGGTACAGTAGAGATTCTGCGAGCCCTAACTTTTGAGATTCGAGGAGTCTCTGAGGACGTGAGACGGGCTATTATGTACGTAGTGGCGGATTTCCTGTATTTTTCTTGGGGAATGAGGGACACGGGGGGAGGGATTAGAATAAGGGCAATTGCGGCAGGTATATATCGAAAGGTCTGCAGGAATAAACTCATTTATGGGGAACAGTGGAAAACACTTTTTCCGGAGTCATACCACAACATTACAGTCAATGGACTCATTTGTTTGGCAAGTTAATTATATGTAAGGGGCTGTTTTCTCTTTAAGAGGGATCACCAAAACTATCATCCAGAGTGCTGAGGAGGGGTTGCTGAGGAGGTTTGGACAGTAGAGAGGAAGGAACGAAAGAGAATGACTTGGAGAGTATATAAATGTGTAGTGGAAGGAAGGCATGGTAGTGGTCGGCGTGGGAAAGGCTGAAGGAACGGGATCAAGGAGGTTTTGTGTGCGAGGGGTTTGGACTTCGAGCAAGCATGCGTGAGCGCGTTAGATAGAAATGAATGGAGACAAATGGTTTTCAGGACTTGACGTGCTATTGTAGTATGAGCAAGGTAACATTTATGAAGGGATTCAGGGAAACTGGCAGGCCGGACTTGAAGCCTAGAGTGCCAGAAATCTGAAGCAGGGATGATAATATAGCAGTTTTATAACTGTTCTGTGAGTGCACATCTGGCAAGACAGTGATGGAGTGAATGATGAAAGGTTTTCTTTTTCGGGCCACCCTGCCTTGGTGGGAAACGGCCGATGTGTTAATAATAATAACTAATAATAAAAATAATTATACCTAATTATCATTATATGAATGTTAGAAACAGTCAACTAGGTTAGATATAACTGCTCTTAAATGAAATAGTTAATACAGAAGTTATACAAGTTAGGTTGAGAACAGATGGTTGAGGGAAGGGATGGTTTTCTTGTACGACAGATACCAGAGAACTCTTGTAACAGGTACTGAGAAACTGAAGAACAGTTCAACTAAACAACCTCAGTTAATTCTTAATTCTTCTCTGGACTTTATGGGAATTATTGAGAAACATCACAGCATCCCACAGAAGAGTGAAGGACAGTCACGGGAGCCGACACTCAGTGGCACGAACCATTATGTGCCTCTCTAACCTTCTGAATTACACCTGCACAAATATACAAATATCCTGCGGGTATCGATATCCCACAAATGTATCCTGCGGGTGTCGACATTCTTGGAAGTGAAGGTACCCTACATTTCTTTGACACCAGTGAAGGGGCCTTGATTCTTGGAAGTGAAGGTACCCTAACTTTCTTTGACACCAGTGAAGGGTCCTTGATTCTTGGAAGTGAAGGTACCCAAACTTTCTTTGACACCAGTGAAGGGGTCTTGATTATTGAAAGTGAAGGCACCCTAACTTTCTTTGACACCAGTGAAGGGGCCTTGATTCTTGGAAGTGAAGGTACCATAACTTTCTTTGACACCAGTGAAGGGGTCTTGATTCTTGGAAGTGAAGATACACTAACTTTCTTTGACACAAGAGAAGGGGCCTTTATTCTTGGAAGTGAAGGTACCCTAACTTTCTTTGACACCAGTGAAGGGGCCTTTATTCTTGGAAGTGAAGGTACCCTAACTTTCTTAGACACCAGTGAAGGGGCCTTGATTCTTGGAAGTGAAGGTACCCTAACTTTCTTTGACATCAGTGAAGGGACCTTGATTCTTGGAAGTGAAGGTACTCTAACTTTCTTTGACACTAGAGAAGGGACCTTGATTCTTGGAAGTGAATGTATCCTAACTTTCTTTGATACTAGTGAAGGGACCTTGATTCTTGGAAGTGAAGGTACCCTAACTTTCTTTGACACCAGTGAAGGGACCTTGATTCTTGGAAGTGAAGGTACCCAAACTTTCTTTGACACCAGTGAAGGGGTCTTGATTATTGAAAGTGAAGGTACCCTAACTTTCTTTGACACGAGTGAAGGGGCCTTGATTCTTGAAAGTGAAGGTACCATAACTTTCTTTGACACCAGTGAAGGGGTCTTGATTCTTGGAAGTGAATATACCCTAACTTTCTTTGACACGAGTGAAGGAGCCTTTATTCTTGGAAGTGAAGGTACCCTAACTTACTTTGACACCAGTGAAGGGGCCTTTATTCTTGGAAGGGAAGGTACCCTAACTTTCTTTGACACCAGTGAAGGGGCCTTGTTTCTTGGAAGTGAAGGTACCATAACTTTCTTTGACACCAGTGAAGGGGTCTTGATTATTGAAAGTGAAGGTACCCTAACCTTCTTTGACACCAGTGAAGGGGCCTTGAATCTTGAAAGTGAAGGTACAATAACTTTCTTTGACACCAGTGAAGGGGTCTTGATTCTTGGAAGTGAAGATACACTAACTTTCTTTGACACAAGAGAAGGGGCCTTTATTCTTGGAAGTGAAGGTACCCTAACTTTCTTTGACACCAGTGAAGGGGCCTTTATTCTTGGAAGTGAAGGTACCCTAACTTTCTTTGACACCAGTGAAGGGGCCTTGATTCTTGGAAGTGAAGGTACCCTAACTTTCTTTGACATCAGTGAAGGGACCTTGATTCTTGGAAGTGAAGGTACTCTAACTTTCTTTGACACTAGAGAAGGGACCTTGATTCTTGAAAGTGAAGGTACCCTAACTTTCTTTGACACGAGTGAAGGGGCCTTGATTCTTGAAAGTGAAGGTACCATAACTTTCTTTGACACCAGTGAAGGGGTCTTGATTCTTGGAAGTGAAGATACCCTAACTTTCTTTGACACAAGTGAAGGGGCCTTTATTCTTGGAAGTGAAGGTACCCTAACTTACTTTGACACCAGTGAAGGGGCCTTTATTCTTGGAAGGGAAGGTACCCTAACTTTCTTTGACACCAGTGAAGGGGCCTTGTTTCTTGGAAGTGAAGGTACCATAACTTTCTTTGACACCAGTGAAGCCGCCTTGATTCTTGGAAGTGAAGGTACCCTAACTTTCTTTGACACCAGTGAAAGGGGCCTTGATTCTTGGAAGTGAAGGTACCCTAACTTTCTTTGACACCAGTGAAGGATCCTTGATTCTTGGATGTGAAGGTACCCTAACTTTCTTTGACACCAGTGAAGGGGCCTTTATTCTTGGAAGTGAAGGTACCCTAACTTTCTTTGACACTAGTGAAGGGACCTTGATTCTTGGAAGTGAAGGTATCCTAACTTTCTTTGATACTAGTGAAGGGACCTTGATTCTTGGAAGTGAAGGTACCCTAACTTTCTTTGACACCATTGAAGGGACCTTGATTCTTGGAAGTGAAAGTACCCTAACTTTCTTTGACACCAGTGAAGGGGCCTTGATTCTTGGAAGCGAAGGTACCCTAACTTACTTTGACACCAGTGAAGGGGCCTTGATTCTTGGAAGTGAAGGTACCCTGACTTTCTTTGACACCAGTGAAGGGGCCTTGATTCTTGGAAGTGAAGGTACCCTAACTTTCTTTGACACCAGTGAAGGGGCCTTTATTCTTGGAAGTGAAGGTACCCTAACTTTCTTTGACACCAGTGAAGGGGCCTTGATTCTTGGAAGTGAAGGTACCCTAACTTTCTTTGACATCAGTGAAGGGACCTTGATTCTTGGAAGTGAAGGTACTCTAACTTTCTTTGACACTAGAGAAGGGACCTTGATTCTTGAAAGTGAAGGTACCCTAACTTTCTTTGACACGAGTGAAGGGGCCTTGATTCTTGAAAGTGAAGGTACCATAACTTTCTTTGACACCAGTGAAGGGGTCTTGATTCTTGGAAGTGAAGATACCCTAACTTTCTTTGACACAAGTGAAGGGGCCTTTATTCTTGGAAGTGAAGGTACCCTAACTTACTTTGACACCAGTGAAGGGGCCTTTATTCTTGGAAGGGAAGGTACCCTAACTTTCTTTGACACCAGTGAAGGGGCCTTGTTTCTTGGAAGTGAAGGTACCATAACTTTCTTTGACACCAGTGAAGCCGCCTTGATTCTTGGAAGTGAAGGTACCCTAACTTTCTTTGACACCAGTGAAAGGGGCCTTGATTCTTGGAAGTGAAGGTACCCTAACTTTCTTTGACACCAGTGAAGGATCCTTGATTCTTGGATGTGAAGGTACCCTAACTTTCTTTGACACCAGTGAAGGGGCCTTTATTCTTGGAAGTGAAGGTACCCTAACTTTCTTTGACACTAGTGAAGGGACCTTGATTCTTGGAAGTGAAGGTATCCTAACTTTCTTTGATACTAGTGAAGGGACCTTGATTCTTGGAAGTGAAGGTACCCTAACTTTCTTTGACACCATTGAAGGGACCTTGATTCTTGGAAGTGAAAGTACCCTAACTTTCTTTGACACCAGTGAAGGGGCCTTGATTCTTGGAAGCGAAGGTACCCTAACTTACTTTGACACCAGTGAAGGGGCCTTGATTCTTGGAAGTGAAGGTACCCTGACTTTCTTTGACACCAGTGAAGGGGCCTTGATTCTTGGAAGTGAAGGTACCCTAACTTTCTTTGACACCAGTGAAGGGGCCTTGTTTCTTGGAAGTGAAGGTACCAAAACTTTCTTTGACACCAGTGAAGGGGCCTTGATTCTTGGAAGTGAAGGTACCTTAACTTTCTTTGACACCAGTGAAAGGGGCCTTGATTCTTGGAAGTGAAGGTACCCTAACTTTCTTTTACACCAGTGAAGGATCCTTGATTCTTGGATGTGAAGGTACCCTAACTTTCTTTGACACCAGTGAAGGGGCCTTTATTCTTGGAAGTGAAGGTACCCTAACTTTCTTTGACACTAGTGAAGGGACCTTGATTCTTGGAAGTGAATGTATCCTAACTTTCTTTGATACTAGTTAAGGGGACCTTGATTCTTGGAAGTGAAGGTACCCAAACTTTCTTTGACACCAGTGAAAGGACCTTGATTCTTGGAAGTGAAGGTACCCTAACTTTCTTTGACACCAGTGAAGGGGTCTTGATTCTTGGAAGTGAAGGTACCCTGACTTTCTTTGACACCAGTGAAGAGGTCTTGATTATTGGAAGTGAAGGTACCCTAACTTTCTTTGACACCAGTGAAGGGTCCTTGATTCTTGGAAGTGAAGGTACCCTAACTTTCTTTGACACCAGTGAAGGGTCCTTGACTTTTGGAAGTGAAGGTACCCTAACTTTCTTTGACACCTGTGAAGGAACCTTGATTCTTGGAAGTGAAGGTACCCTAACTTTCTTTGACACCAGTGAAGGGGTCTTGATTCTTGGAAGTGAAGGTACCCTAAGTTTCTTTGACACCAGTGAAGGGTTCTTGATTCTTGGAAGTGAAGGTACCCTAACTTTCTTTGACACCAGTGAAGGGACCTTGATTCTTGGAAGTGAAGGTACCGTAACTTTCTTTGACACTAGTGAAGGGACCTTGATTCTTGGAAGTGAAGGTACCCTAACTTTCTTTGACACCAGTAAAGGTGTCTTGATTCTTGGAAGTGAAGGTACCCCAACTTTCTTTGACACCCGTGAAGGGTCCTTGATTCTTGGAAGTGAAGGTACCCTAACTTTCTTTGACACCAGTGAAGGGGTCTTAATTCTTGGAAGTGAAGGTACCCTAACTTTCTTTGACACCAGTGAAGGGGCCTTGATTCTTGGAAGTGAAGGTACCCTAACTTTCTTTGACTCCAGTGAAAGGTCCTTGATTCATGGAAGTGAAGGTACCCTAACTTTCTTTGACACCAGTGAAGGGGTCTTGATTCTTGGAAGTGAAGGTACCCTAACTTTCTTTGACACCAGTGAAGGGGCCTTGATTCTTGGAAGTGAAGGTACCCTAACTTTCTTTGACTCCAGTGAAGGGTCCTTGATTCATGGAAGTGAAGGTACCCTAACTTTCTTTGACACCAGTGAAGGGGCCTTGATTCTTGGAAGTGACGGTACCCTAACTTTCTTTGACACCAGTGAAGGGACCTTGATTCATGGAAGTGAAGGTTCCCTAACTTTCTTTGACACCAGTGAAGGGACCTTGATTCATGGAAGTGAAGGTTCCCTAACTTTCTTTTACACCAGTGAAGGGACCTTGATTCTTGGAAGTGAAGGTACCCTAACTTTCTTTGACACCAGTGAAGGGACCTTGATTCATGGAAGTGAAGGTTCCCTAGCTTTCTTTGACACCAGTGAAGGGGCCTTGATTCATGGAAGTGAAGGTACCCTAACTTTCTTTGACACCAGTGAAGGGACCATGATTCATGGAAGTGAAGGTACCCTAACTTTCTTTGACACCAGTGAAGGGACCTTGATTCATGGAAGTAAAGGTACCCTAACTTTCTTTGACACTGTGAAGGGGCCTTGATTCTTGGAAGTGAAGGTACCCTAACTTTCTTTGACACCAGTGAAGGGGCCTTGATTCTTGGAAGTGAAGGTACCCTAACTTTCTTTGACTCCAGTGAAGGGTCCTTGATTCATGGAAGTGAAGGTACCCTAACTTTGACACCAGTGAAGGGACCTTGATTCATGGAAGTGAAGGTACCCTAACTTTCTTTGACACCAGTGAAGGGACCTTGATTCATGGAAGTGAAGGTACCCTAACTTTCTTTGACACCAGTGAAGGGACCTTGATTCATGGAAGTGAAGTTTCCCTAACTTTCTTTGACACCAGTGAAGGGACCTTGATTCATGGAAGTGAAGGTACCCTAACTTTCTTTGACACAAGTGAAGGGACCTTGATTCTTGGAAGTGAAGGTACCCTAACTTTCTTTGACACCAGTGAAGGGACCTTGATTCATGGAAGTGAAGGTACCCTAACTTTCTTTGACAACGGTGAAGGGACCTTGATTCATGGAAGTGAAGGTTCCCTAACTTTCTTTGACACCAGTGAAGGTACCTTGATTCATGGAAGTGAAGGTTCCCTAACTTTCTTTGACACCAGTGAAGGGGTCTTGATTCTTGGAAGTGAAGGTACCCTAACTTTCTTTGACACCAGTGAAGGAGCCTTGATTCTTGGAAGTGAAGGTACCCTAACTTTCTTTGACTCCAGTGAAGGGTCCTTGATTCATGGAAGTGAAGGTACCCTAACTTTCTTTGACACCAGTGAAGGGGCCTTGATTCTTGGAAGTGATGGTACCCTAACTTTCTTTGACACCAGTGAAGGGACCTTGATTCATGGAAGTGAAGGTTCCCTAACTTTCTTTGACACCAGTGAAGGGACCTTGATTCATGGAAGTGAAGGTTCCCTAACTTTCTTTGACACCAGTGAAGGGACCTTGATTCTTGGAAGTGAAGGTACCCTAACTTTCTTTGACACCAGTGAAGGGACCTTGATTCATGGAAGTGAACGTTACCTACCTTTCTTTGACACCAGTGAAGGGTCCTTGATTCATGGAAGTGAAGGTACCCTAACTTTCTTTGACACCAGTGAAGGGACCATGATTCATGGAAGTGAAGGTACCCTAACTTTCTTTGACACCAGTGAAGGGACCTTGATTCATCGAAGTAAAGGTACCCTAACTTTCTTTGACACTGTGAAGGGGCCTTGATTCTTGGAAGTGAAGGTACCCTAACTTTCTTTGACACCAGTGAAGGGGCCTTGATTCTTGGAAGTGAAGGTACCCTAACTTTCTTTGACTCCAGTGAAGGGTCCTTGATTCATGGAAGTGAAGGTACCCTAACTTTGACACCAGTGAAGGGACCTTGATTCATGGAAGTGAAGGTACCCTAACTTTCTTTGACACCAGTGAAGGGACCTTGATTCATGGAAGTGAAGGTACCCTAACTTTCTTTGACACCAGTGAAGGGACCTTGATTCATGGAAGTGAAGTTTCCCTAACTTTCTTTGACACCAGTGAAGGGACCTTGATTCATGGAAGTGAAGGTACCCTAACTTTCTTTGACACCAGTGAAGGGACCTTGATTCTTGGAAGTGAAGGTACCCTAACTTTCTTTGACACCAGTGAAGGGACCTTGATTCATGGAAGTGAAGGTACCCTAACTTTCTTTGACAACTTTGAAGGGACCTTGATTCATGGAAGTGAAGGTTCCCTAACTTTCTTTGACACCAGTGAAGGTACCTTGATTCATGGAAGTGAAGGTTCCCTAACTTTCTTTGACACCAGTGAAGGTACCTTGATTCATGGAAGTGAAGGTTCCCTAACTTTCTTTGACACCAGTGAAGGTACCTTGATTCATGGAAGTGAAGGTTCCCTAACTTTCTTTGACACCAGTGAAGGTACCTTGATTCATGGAAGTGAAGGTTCCCTAACTTTCTTTGACACCAGTGAAGGTACCTTGATTCATGGAAGTGAAGGTTCCCTAACTTTCTTTGACACCAGTGAAGGGACCTTGATTCATGGAAGTGAAGGTTCCCTAACTTTCTTTGACACCAGTGAAGGGACCTTGATTCATGGAAGTGAAGGTTCCCTAACTTTCTTTGACACCAGTGAAGGGACCTTGGTTCATGGAAGTGAAGGTTCCCTAACTTTCTTTGACACCAGTGAAGGGACCTTGATTCATGGAAGTGAAGGTTCCCTAACTTTCTTTGACACCAGTGAAGGGACCTTGATTCATGGAAGTGAATGTTCCCTAACTTTCTTTGGATGAAACATGATCACCTCCTTTCCCCAGGCACTGTATAATTCCAATACATTTAGAGCTTCCTATACAATACTTTTTTTTTTTTAATTTTTATACAATATTTTTTCTATAGGTGTAAAAGAGAAGACTCACCATGACAGACATGTAGAGTCGACCCACAGCGGAGGCTCCTAGGTGGACCAAGAACATCACGGCTAAGCAGGACACCACAATGAAGACGAAGAAGAACGTGCCTAGGAACACGTCCATCATATTTCCATTCTCTGTCATTTTTTTAATAAGACCTGGTTCCACACGCACCAGCACACATACAAAGAAAGTTTTAGTGTATTATTCTTAGAAGGCGCTTAGAATCTTCTTATATCTAAATTTAGGAATGGGACTATACCAATATTTTTGCCGATATCGATATCCAATTTTCGGAGGATACTAACACTCACACCAATGAATTTCAAATACATTTTATTTTTGAAATTATAACGGCCATGTTAAATATATAAGGAATGTTTATTGCACTATGGTTATTCAATAACACTGGAAGGTTAAAAAATAAATAACCTAATTTCTGGGAGATGATAATGTCATCACTCATTACTTGGTCTGTCCATTGGAAAGAAATGTATTATTTTAGATACACGAACAATCTTGGAGATCTTTCAATGTTTTTTTCATGATTCTGTCATGATCCATCATGT
Source organism: Cherax quadricarinatus (assembly GCF_038502225.1). NCBI lineage: Eukaryota > Metazoa > Arthropoda > Malacostraca > Decapoda > Parastacidae > Cherax > Cherax quadricarinatus. The sequence continues at coordinate 48,773 of NW_027195328.1, read as the reverse complement.
ACCACTAGTGGAAGACTACCTTGCACAAAACTTGGGCGAGACTTCATTACGCTAGTGGTTTCCGCCCAGGTTAACGATGATTTCAACGTTAAGGACAAGAAGTTCTGCACTACCTCTGATTGTGAGGGCTAAGATTTCAAGACCTGCTCCATGATCACTCCTCCAACACCAACTTGCCTTAATTACAATATTAACTATCACACATTATTCAACTATCGACATCATTCAAGCCTCTCCATCTACGTCTCCAGTACTTCGGTACCACATGTCCCAAAGTGGTTGGGCCACTTGCCTTGATTCTTCCTCTTCCCCTCCTTCCCATCCTTTTCCAGTTATTACCATCCTTCCTTATCCTTCTTCCTTCCCATCTCACGACAGCTCTCGTCGTCTTATTCGATATTCGATTCGCTATCACACTCTTGCTGCAAAATGTCCTGCTCGACGTAACACTGTCAAGAAAACTCAAGAAGCAGCACAGAAGAAGACTTCTTCCAGATCTCCCACATACACGGTTATCGCCAAATTACGGACAGATACCACCAAAATTATCCAGGTTGCCACTCAGCCCTTCACCACAAACACGGCATCGTCCACCAGCAATACATTACCACTGATTCCGACTGGCAAATCCACCAAAATCCTCTACTGCATTATGTATGCCCATGTGCACAATGTAGCTGTACCAGGATCCATCATTTCCACCATCAACGATCTCTTCCGGCTTAACAGCATGCCCAGATTTACATTCCCTGAGTCTCCACCTTCCACAGATATCATCAAGTCCACCTCGACCATTGTCAGTGTTTCCTCAGCTCCATCACCACCACCGCCTCCATGGGACGAGACTACTTTAAATCCCACCAATGAGAAACCACCACTGTGTGGGAAAAGTTCAACATAGGAGTAGGGAAAGTATCAATGTTTGGTGATGGTTGTTTGTTGGCAGTCTGCTATTTAAGGCAGGTGGGGTGTCTAGCTCCGGCTATCCCCCCACCTCCTCTTTATACCCAGTGGGAGGTGATGTGTATTCTCCAACCAGTGGAGGAATCGCTTGACTGGCTGCTTCCATCAAACCTGTAAGTATGCGTTTTGCTCCTGTATAATATATTCTATTTTAACCTTGTCTTAATAAGAGCTTCACTCTTATTTAGGGCTGTACACTTGTGTTAATTCCTGCCTTGCTTTGAATTTAAAGTCATTTTTTTAATACTCACCATTTCTTTTAAAGGCCATATGTTTATTGTGTGAGTGATTTAGCGAGCAGGTTGTAACTGTATTTTATTTATTTCTTCCTTATAGCCTTGACCTGTCGGCGTGGGTCATCTGCCTCAGGCGAGGTTAAGATAAGGACAGCAGGTATCTGGCAAAGATCTAAAGAATGTAATTAGCCAAAAGTAATACTGGTTTTACAGTATAATGCTACTTGCCTGTCTCCCTTCTTCAACCTCCACACCTCAGGTAGTTGCCCTGTTTCAATAGATGTGTTGAAGTTTGTTGTTAGTGGCACATACAGTTCCTCAGCTCCCTCTCTATGGAACCCAGGAAGAGATGTTGTCTGGTCTCAAAAAAAAAAAAAAAAAAAAAAAAAAAAAAAAAAAAAAAAAAAAAAAAAAAAAAAAGCAATTGCAAATAGTATCTCTTGCCAGTTCAGTGCTATGCAGATATATTTTCTCATGACTGTGTTGCCCTGATGTGTAAGTGTTATGCCCTTTTAAATGTGTTCTGTTTCGGTCTAGGAACACTCTCTTGTATGTTGACAATTGCTTCAGCTATGGTTTCTCTTGCAGGATCCTGTTTTGCACCACTGTTTCTGTCTTGAAAATCAGCTTGACCGGACAATTTCTCCCCTTCAAGTACCCCATATTCTCTGAAAATTTACTATCTCAGTTATGTCCTCCTCACCTATTTCTGTGATGATGTTTTCAATCTCCAGTTTTTCTTTCTGCCGTCTTTCATTGTGAGTCCTCTCCTCACTCTCCTGAAGCCCATGAATAAACACTGACCTCTCTCTCTCTCCTCCTCCCATTGTCTTTCCCTTTGTGGCTCTGGTTCTTGTTTGTACATGTCTATTGTTTCCCTTATTTTTTACCCTGTAGCTCTTGGTGACATGTTCGTGCCTCTGCATAAGACCTAACACACTCTCCACCCTTTCCCCCTTCTTACTGCTGTCCTTGCTCCCAACTGCTCTCCCCCTTCTATTCCTCAGCCCTGCTTGGTGGTCTGATAAGGCCTTAGCATAAATCAGGTCTCCTTCCATTCCACTGGCTCCTTGTTCAGCAGGGGTGTTCCTGCTTCAGATGTCACCTCTTGGCAATAGCCTTGTAACTCGCTTCAGAGTATTTACCTCATATTCTAGGGCCCTTATCAAGGCTTCTGCAGCTTCGGCTTGCAACTCCCTTTTCTTCATCTCTGCCTCAATCCTCTTCTTCATTTTCACAGAAAACTCACCTAGTTTCCTCTCCCTCTCTTTCTCCATCCTTTTACATTGCTCTTCCATCCATTCTTCTCTAAAAGAGCCATTTTCCTCTGATCCTCTGAGCCTTTGACTCCACTTTGAACCACCATCTTTTTTTTTTTTCATAGGTGTAACGTGGGTGTGTGCTGTTTGTGTGCATGTGTGTGCTTGGGGGAAGGGAAGTGGTAAGGGGGAGAAAATGGGGAGAAGGAGGGAGAGAGGGAGGGAGAGAGGGAGGGAGGGAGAAAGGGAGAGAGGGAGGGGGAGCGAGATAGAGAAAGTGGGGGAGGAGACAGAATGGTAAGGGAGCTAGAAAGATGGAAAAGATGGGAGGGAAGTGGGAAGGAGAAGGCAAAGAGAGGGGAATGGGGGAGGGAGGAAGATGAGAAAAGAGAGTGATAGGAAGAGAGAGAGAGAGAGAGAGAGAGAGAGAGAGAGGAGAGTGTAATGAAACTGGTGGGTAAGTAGGTGTTATCTAGCCACATTGAGGTGTCAATTGGCTGTGTGTGTACTCCCCTAGTTGTTGGGGCAGGGGTCGAGTGACAGCTCCTTTGCCTGCTGTGTGTGTACTCACCTAGTTGAGGTTGCAGGGGTCGAGTCATAGCTCCTGGCACCGCCTCTTCACTGGTCGCTACTAGGTCACTCTCCCTGAACCGTGAGCTTTATCATACCTCTGCTTAAAGCTATGTATGAATCCTGAATCCACTACTTCGCTTCCCAGACTATTCCACTTACTGACTACTCTGTGACTGAAGAAATACTTTCTAACATCCCTGTGATTCATCTGTGTCTTCAACTTCCAACTGTGTCCCCTTGTTGCTGTGTCCAATCACTGGAACATCCTGTCTTTGTCCACCTTGTCAATTCCTCTCAGTATTTTGTATGTCATTATCATGTCCCCCCTATCTCTCCTGTCCTCCAGTGTCGTCAGATCGATTTCCCTTAACCTCTCCTCGTAGGACATACCCTAGCTCTGCGACTAGTCTTGTGTGCAAACCTTTGCACTTTCTCTAGTTTCTTTACGTGCTTGGATAGGTGTGGGTTCCAAACTGGTGCCGCATACTCCAATATGGGCCTAACGTACACGGTGTACAGGGTCCTGAACGATTCCTTGTTAAGATGTCGGAATGCTGTTCTGAGGTTTGCTAGGCACCCATATGCTGCAGCAATTATTTGGTTGATGTGCGCTTCAGGAGATGTGCCTGGTGTTATACTCACCCCAAGATCTTTTTCCTTGAATGAGGTTTCTAGTCTCTGGCCCCCTAGACTGTACTACGTCTGCAGTCTTCTTTGCCTTTCCCCAATTTTCATGACTTTGCACTTGGTGGGGTTGAACTCCAGGAGCCAATTGCTGGACTAGGTCTGCAGCCTGTCCAGAAACCTTTGTAATTCTGCCTGGTCTTCAATCGAATGAATTCTTTTCATCAACTTCACGTCATCTGCAAACAGGGACACTTCTGAGTCTATTCATTCCGTCATGTCGTTCAAAAATACCAGAAACAGCACTGGTCCTAGGACTGACCCTTGTGGGACCCCGCTGGTCACAGGCGCCCACTCTGACACCTCGCCACGTACCATTACTTGCTGCTGTCTTCCTGACAAGTATTCCCTGATCCATTGTAGTGCCTTCCCTGTTTTCCCTGCTTGGTCCTCTAGTTTTTGCACTAATCTCTTGTGTGGAACTGTGTCAAACGCCTTCTTGCAGTCCAAGAAAATGCAATCCACCCACCCCCCTCTCTCTCTCTTGTCTTACTGCTGTCACCCTGCCATAGAGCTCCAGTTCGTTTGTGACACAGGATTTCCCGTCCCTGAAACCATGTTGGCTGCTGTTGATGAGATCATTCCTTTCTAGGTGTTCCACCACTCTTCCCCTGATAATCTTCTCCATGATTTTGCATACTGTACATGCCAGTGACACTGGTCTGTAGTTTAGTGCTTCATGTCTGTCTCCTTTTTTAAAGACTGGGACTACATTTGCTGTCTTCCATGCCTTAGGCAATCTCCCTGTTTCGGTAGATGTATTGAATATTGTTGTTAGGGGTACACATAGTGCCACTGCTCCCTCTCTCAGGACCCATGGAGAGATGTTATCTGGCCCCATTGCCTTTGAGGTATCTAGCTCACTCAGAAGCCTCTTAACTTCTTCCTCGGTTGTATGTACTGTGTTCAGCACTTGGTGGTGTATCCCAACTGTCTCCTCTCTGAACACTTCTTTGAATCTCTTGTTGAGTTCCTCACATACTTCACGGTCATTTCTTGTCTCTCCAACTTCCTTCCTTAACCTGATTACCTGGTCCTTGACTGTTGTTTTCCTCCTGATGTGGCTGTATAACAGCTTTGGGTCAGATTTGGCTTTCGCGGCAATGTTGTTTTCATATTGTCGTTGGGCCTCCCTTCTTATCTGCGCATATTTATTTCTGGCTCTACGACTGCTCTCCTTATTCTCCTGGGTCCTTTGCCTTCTATATTTCTTCCATTCCTAAGCACACTTGGCTTTTGCCTCCCTGCACCTTTGGGTGAACCATGGGCTCATCCTGGCTTTTTCATTATTCCTGTTACCCTTGGGTACAAACCTCTCCTCAGCCTCCTCGCACATTGTTGCTACATATTCCATCATCTCATTAACTGACTTTCCTGCCAGTTCTCTGTCCCACTGAACCCCGTTCAAGGAGCTCCTCATTCCCATGTAGTCCCCTTTCTTATAGTTTGGCTTCATTCACCCTGGTCTTCCTGCTTCCCCCTCCACTTGTAGCTCTACTGTGTATTCGAAGCTTAAAACCACATAATCGCTGGCCCCAAGGGATCTTTCACATGTGATGTCCTCAATATCTGCACTACTCAAGGTGACTACTAGGTCCAGTCTTGCTGGTTCATTCTCTCCTCTCTCTCTTGTAGTGTCCCTTACGTGTTGGTACATGAAGTTTTCCAGTACCACCTCCACCATCTTAGCCCTCCATGTATCTTGGCTCTCATGTGGCTCCAAGTTCTTCCAATCAATTTCCTTGTGGTTAAAGTACCCCATGATCAGGAGCTTTGCCGTGCATGCACGAGCTCTTCTGGCCACTGCAGCCAGTGTGTCCACTATCGTTCTATTGCTCTCATCATACTCTTTCCTTGGCCTCCTGTTGTTCTGTGGTGGGTTACACATCACTGCAATTACCACTTTGGAACCTCCAGACTGAAGCGTTCCTGCTATGTAATCACTTGCTTCTCCGCTGTCTTCTCTCTCCAGCTCGTCAAAATTCCATTGGTTTTTGATCAGCAGTGCCACTCCTCCACCCCCCTGTTCTCTGTCTTTCCTCAGGATCTGGTATCCCATTGGAAAGATGGCATCTGTAATGATGCTTGTGAGCTTGGTTTCTGTGAGAGCTATGATGTCCTGTGATGCCTCTTTGACTCTTTCGTGCCACTCCTCCCATTTATTTGTTATTCCACCAGCGTTTGTGTACTATACCTTCAGTTTCCTTTCCAACACTGTGGTTTGGGGGGCCTGCGAGGGTGGGAGACCTGGTAGCATACTGTGGGATTCTATAGCTGGGTGTTGGGTGAAGGCTGTGAGTATGGATTGTAGTTTGTGTTGGAATCGTGTGTGTGTGTGTGTGTGTTTGTGTGTGTGTGTGTGTGTGTGTGTGTGTGTGTGTGTGTGTTAGTTACCATTTTGTCCTAGGCACATGTCAATTAGACACTAGGCCTGTGTGTGTGTGTGTGTGTGTGTGTGTGTGTGTGTGTGTGTGTGTGTGTGTGTGTGTGTGTGTTTGTGTGTGTGTTTGTGTGTGTGTGTGTCCTGGCTGTGCGCGTTAAGTTACTGTCAGTTCCAGCTTCTTATCTTACCTTCCTTAATTTGAATAAAATAAGTCACGCTGTCTGACTTTTTGTGTTATCTCAGGTTATCAACATGGATGCTCCTATATATGATAACCTGCGTACTGTATTCGTGTATACCTGGAGTTTACCCGGAGAGAGTTCCGGGGTCAACGCCCCCGCGGCCCGGTCTGTGAATAGGCTTCATGGTGGATCAGGGTCTGATCAACCAGGCTGTTACTGCTGGCCGCAATGAACCACAGCACAGCTGGTCAGGTACTAACTTTAGGTGCTTGCCCAGTGCCAGCTTGAAGACAGCCAGCGGTCTATCGGTAATCCCCCTTATTTATGCTGGGAGGCAGTTGAACAGTCTTGGGCCCCTGACATTTTTTTATGTTGCCTCTTAACGTGCTAGTGACACCCCTGCTTTTCATTTGGGGGATGTTGCATCGTCTGCCGAGTCTTTTGCTTTCGTAGGGAGTGATTTTCGTGTGCAAGTTCGGTACTAATCCCTCTAGGATTTTCCAGGTGTATATAATCATGTATCTCTCCTGCCTGCATTCCAGGGAGTACAGGTTCAGGAACTGCAATCATTCCCAGTAACTGAGGTGTTTTATCTCCGTTATGCGCGCCGTGAAGGTTCACTGTACAGTTTCAAGGTCAGCAATTTCACCTGCCTTGAAAGGTGCTGTTAGTGTGCAGCAATATTCCAGCCTAGATAGAACAAGCGACCTGAAGAGTGCCATCACGTGATTGGCATCGCTAGTTTTGAAGGTTCTCGTTATCCATCCTGTCGTTTTTCTAGCAGATGTGATTAATACAATGTTATAGTCCTTGAAATTGAGATCTTCCGACATGATCACTCCCACTCCTCACATTTACCATATCGGAGTAACTGAAATTTCTCCTCGTTAAACTTCACATTGTTTCTGCAGCCCATTTAAAGATTTGGTTCATGTCCGCCTGGAACCTTGTAGTGTCTTCAATGGAAGACACTGTCATGCAGATTCGGGTGTCATATGCAAAGGAAGACACAGTGCTGTGGCTGACATCCTTGTCTACGTCCGATACGAGGATGAGGAACAAGATGGGAGCGAGTACTGTGCCTTGTGGAAAAGAGCTTTTCACCGTAGCCGCCTCAGACTTTACTCTGTTGACTATTACTCTTTTTGTTCTGTTAGGAAATTATAGAACCATCTACCGACTTTTCCTGTTATTCCTTTATAACGCATTTTGTGCACTATTACACCATGGTCACACTTGTCAAAGGCTTTTGCAAAGTCTGTGTATATTATAACCACATTCTGTTTGTCTTCTAGTGCATTTAGGACCTTGTCGTAGTGATCCAGTAGCTGGGACAGACAGGAGTGACCTATTCTAAACTCATGTTGCCCTGGGTTGTGTAATTGATGGGTATCTAAATGGGTGGCGATCTTGCTCCTTAGAACCCTTTCAAAGATTTTTATGATATTGGATGTTAGCGCTCTCGGTCTGTAGTTCTTTGCTATTGCTTTACTGCCCCCTTTGTGGAATGGGGCTATATCTGTTGTTTTTCGTAACTGTCGGACGACCCCGGTGTCCATGCTGCCTCTCCATAGAATGTTAAATGCAAGTGATAGCGGGTTCTTGGAGTTCTTGATGAACATGATGTTCCATGAGTCTGGACCTGGGGCAGAGTGTGCCTGAAGAAACTTACTTATGTGTATGTATGTGTGTGCTCACCTAATTGTACTCACCTAATTGTGGTTGCAGGGGCCGAGACTCAGCTCCTGGCTCCACCTCTTCACTGATCGCTGCTAGGTCCTCTCTCTCTGCTTCATGAGCTTTGTCATACCTCGTCTTAAAGCTATGTATGGTTCCTGCCTCCACTACGTCACTTGCTAGGCTATTCCACTTCCTGACGATTTTATGGCTCAAGAAATGCTTTCTAACATTCCTTTGACTCGTCTGAGGCTTAAGCTTCCAATTGTGACCCTTGTTTCTGTGTTCCCTCTCTGGAACATCCTGTCTCTGTCCACCTTATCTATTCCACGCAGTATCTTGTATGTCGTTATCATGTCTCCCCTGACCCTTCTGTTCTCCAGTGTCATCAGTCCAATTTCCCTCAACTTTCATCATAGGACATTCCCCTGAGCTCTGGAACTAGCCTTGTTGCAAACCTTTATACTTTCTCTAACTTCTTGATGTGCTTGACTAGGTGTGGGTTCCAAACTGGAGCTGCATACTCCAGTATGAGCCTGACGTACACAGTGTACAGTGTCTTGAACGATTCCTTATTATGGTATCGAAATGCTATTCTGAGTTTTGCTAGGTGCCCATATGCTGTAGCAGTTATCTGGTTGATGTGTGCCTCCGGAGACGTGGTCACCCCAAGATCTTTCTCCTTGAGTGAGGTTTGCAGTCTTTGGCCACCTAGCCTATACTCTGTCTGCGGTCTTCTGTGCCCTTCTCCGATCTTCATGGCTTTGCTATTGACAGGGTTGAATTCGAGAAACCAGTTTCTGTACCACGTGTCCATTCTGTCAAGGTCTCTTTGTAATCCTGCATGATCCTCATCCGATTTAATTCGTCTCATCAATTTCGCATCATCTGTGAACAGGGTCTCTTCAGAGTCTATCCCTTCCATCATGTCATTCACATATATCAAAAATAGCACTGGTTCTAGAACTGGCCCCTGTGGAATCCCGCTCGTCACAGGCGCCCACTGTGATACCTCTTCACGTACCATGACCCGTTGCTGCCTCCCTGTCAGGTATTCTCTTATCCTTTGCAGTGCCCTCCCTGTTTTACGTGCCTGATCCTCCAGCTTCTGCACTAATCTCTTGTGAGGAACTGTGTCGAAGGCCTTCCTGCATTCCAGGAAAATGCAATCCGCCCACCCCTCTCTCTCGTGTCTTACTTCTGTTACCTTGTCATAAAACTCCAGAAGGTTTGTGACATAGGATTCGCCTTCCATTAATCCATGCTAATTATCATTTATAATCTTGTTCTGTTCCAGGTGCTCCACCACTCTCCTCCTGATAATCTTCTGTGTGTGTGTGTGTGGGTACTCACCTGTTTGTAGTTGTAGGGGTCGAGTCATGGCTCCTGGCCCCTCCTCTTCACTGATTGCTACTGGGTCCTCTGTCTCCCTGCTCCAAGAGCTTTATCAAACCTCGTCATAAAACTATGTATGGTTCCCGCCTCGTCTACGTCACTTTCTAGGCTGTTTCACTGCCTGACAACTTTATGACTGAAGAAATACTTCCTAACATCCCTTTGACTCATCTGAGTCTTCAACTTCCAATTGTGGCCCCTTGTTTCTGTGTCCCATTTCTGGAGCATCCTGTCTTTGTCCACCTTGTCTATTCTGCGCAGTATTTTACATGTCATTATCATATCGCCCCGGACCTTCCTGCCCTCCAGTGTCGTCAGGCCAATTTCCCTTAACCTTTCTTCGTAGGACAATCCCCTTAGCTCTGGGACTAGTCTTGTAGCAAACCTTTGCACTTTCTCTAATTTCTTGACGTGATTGACCAGGTGTGGATTCAAAACTGGTGCTGCATACTCTAGTATGGGCCTAATGTAAATGGTGTAGAGAATCTTGAACGATCCTTTACTGAGGTATCGGAACGCTATCTCTAGGTTTGCCAGACGCCCGTACACTGCAGCAGTTATTTGATTGATGTGCGCCTCAGGAGACGTGCTCGGTGTTGTACTCACGCCAAAGTCCTTTTCTTTGAGTGAGGTTTGCAGTCTTTGGCCACCCAGACTATATTGCGTATGCGGTCTTCTTTGCCTTTCCCCGATCTTCATTACTCTGCATTTGGCAGGGTTAAACTCAAGGAGCCAGTTGCTGGACCAGGCTTGTAGCCTGTCCAGGTCGCATTTTAGTCCTGCTTGATCCTCGATCGATTTAATTCTCCTCAATAACTTCACATAATCTGCAAACATGGACACTTCTGAGTCTATCCCTTCCGTTATGTCATTCTCATATACCAAAAACAGCACAGGCCCTAGGACTGACCTCTGTGGATCCCCGCTTGTCACAGGCGCCCACTCTGACACCTCGTCACGTACTATGACTCGTTGTTGACTCCCTGTCAGGTATTCTCTGATCCAATGTAGTGCCTTTCCTATTATGTGCCTGATCGTCTAGCTTTTGCAGTAACCTCTTGTGAGGAACTGTATCGAAGGCCTTCTTGCAGTCCTAGAAAATGCAGTCTATCCACCCCTCTCTCTCTTGTCTTACTTCTGCCACCTTGTCATAAAACACCTGTAGGTTTGTGACACAGGATTTTCCTTCCCTGAAACCATGCTGGTTGTCGATTATACATTTGTTTCTTTCCAGGTGCTCCACCACTCTCCTCCTGATGATCTTCTCCATGACTTTGCATAATATACATGTTAGTGATACAGGTCTGTAGTTTAATGCCTCGTGTCTGTCTCCTTTTTTTAAAAATTGAGACTGCATTTGCCATCTTCCATACCTCAGGGAGTTGCCCAATTTCAGTGGATGTGTTGAAGATCTTTTTTAGTGGCACACGCAGCATCTCTGCTCCCTCTTTAAGGACCCACGGAGAGATGTTGTCTGGTCCCACCGCCTTTGAGGTGTCAAGTTCACATAGCAGCTTCTTCACCTCCTCCTCGGTTATGTGTACCTCATCCAGCACTTGTTGGTGTACTCCCATGTTCTGATTTCCTGGAGTCCTACCAGTTTCCACTGCAAATACTTCTTTAAATCGCATGTTGAGCTCCTCACATACCTCTCGGTTGTTTCTTGTGAACACCCCATCATCCTTCCTCAGTCTGATTACCTGGTCCTTGACTGTTGTTTTCCTCCTGATGTGGCTGTACAACAGCTTCGAGTCAGACTTGACTTTCGATGCTGTGTCATTTTCATATTGTCTCTGTGCCTCCCTTCTTATCTGTGCATATTCGTTTCTGGCTCTTCGGCTGATCTCATTATTTTCCTGAGTTCTCTGTCTTCTGTACCTTTTCCATTCTCTAGTACACCTAGTTTTTGCCTCCCTACACCTTTGGGTGAACCAAGGACTCGTTCTGTTCTTCCCATTATTTCTGTTTCTTTTGTAGATAATGGTTCACAGAACCGACACATTGATAAATTAGACGCATGTGCAACTCTTGGGTATCTTTTTTAAGGAAACGTTTCGCCACACAGTGGCTTCATCAGTCCATACACAGGAGAAACTTGAAGAACAGGAGGAGAATGAGGTAATCAGTCCCTCAACCTTGAGCCGATGTGGTCAGTCCATCAATCTTGAAAAGAAAACGTTTCCCTTGGGAACAAACCTCTCCTCTGCCTCCTTGCATTTTGTTGTTACAGAGTCCATCATTTCTTGTACTGGTTTTCCTCTCAGTTCTCTCTCCCACTGAACTTCTTGTGTGTGTGTGTGTGTGTGTGTGTGTGTGTGTGTGTGTGTGTGTGTGTGTGTGTGTGTGTGTGTGTGTGTGTGTGTGTGTGTGTGTGTGTGTGTGTGTGTGTGTGTGTGTGTGTGTGTGTGTGTGTGTATTTATGTGAGTATGTACTCACCTAATTGTACTCACCTAATTGTACACACCTAATTGTGGTTGCAGGGGTCGAGACTCAGCTCCTGTCCCCGCCTATTCACTGATCGCTACTAGATCCTCTTTCTCTCTGCTTCCTGAGCTTTGTCATACCCCATCTTCAAGCTATGTATGGTTCCTGCCTCCACTACATCACTTGCTAGGCTATTCCACTTCCTGAAGACTCTGTGACTGAAGTAGTTCCTTACATCCCTGTGACTCCTCTGAGTCTTCGCTTCCAATTGTGACCCCTTGTTTCTGTGTTCCCTCTCTGGAACATCATGTCTCTGTCCACGTTGTCTATTTCACGCATTATTTTGTATGTTGTTATCATGTCTCCCCTGACCCTCCTGTCCTCCAGTGTCGTCAGTCTGATTTCCCTCAACCTTCATAGAACATTCCCCTGAGCTCTGGAACTAGCCTTGTTGCAAACCTTTGTACTTTCTCTAATTTCGTGACGTGCTTGACCAGATGTGGGTTCCAAACTGGTGCTGCATACTCCAGTATGGGCCTGACGTACACAGTGTACAGTGTCTTGAACGATTTCTTACTAAGGTATCGGAACGCTATTCTCAGGTTTGCCAGGCGCCCACATGCTGCAGCAGTTATCTGGTTGATGTGTGCCTCCGGAGACATGCTCGGTGTTATGGTCACCCCAAGATCTTTCTCCTTAAGTGAGGTTTGCAGCCTTTGTCCACCCAGCCTTTACTCTTTCTGCGGTCTTCTTTGCCTTCCCTAATCTTCATGACTTTGCATTAGGCAGGGTTGAAATCGAGAAGCCAGTTGCTGGACTACGTGTCCAGTCTATCCAGGTCTCTTTGTAGTCCTGTATGATCCTCATCCGATTTAATCCTTCTCATTAGCTTCACATCATCTGCGAACAGGGACACTTCAGAGTCTATCCCTTTCACCATGTCATTCACATATATAAAAAATAGGACTGGTCCTAGGACTGACCCCTTTGGTACCCCGGTCGTCACAGGAGCCCACTGTGATATCTCATCACGTACTATGACCCTTTGTTTCCTCCCTGTCAGGTATTCTCTGATCTGTTGCAGTGCCCTACCTGTATGCTTGTGTTCGTGTGTGCGGGAGTGGGGGACTTGTTAGGGGAGGAAGGAGGAATTCTAACGGTCAGTAGGTTGTATGTTTGTTTTACTGGAGCCCAATTGAAATAAGTCACTCTGACTTTTTTGGGTTATAATAGGTCCTTTACACATATGCTATGTGATACTCTAAGTAACTGTATTTGTGTATATCTGAATAAACTTACTAACACACTTACTGTCAGTGTATGTGACCTAATCACCTGTGCTCGCACACTCACTTGTGTGTCGGCCTACATGTGGTTACCCAACCTCTCCTACAAGCTCTACTTCCCTCCTAAGTGCTCTGTGCATGATATTATCTCTCCAGAGTAGGGTTTGTGACCCCAAGCTACCAGTAATGCAGGGACAAAAACCAATCATTCAACATGTAACCACAAAGAGATGATTTGTGCATCACATCTGGCAGAGGTGTCGTCCCAGCTGTGTTGTGGCTGCGGGATGTTTCTCACTGATGGCACTACTGGTACCTGGTTCTCCTGCTTGGCCTTCTAATATAGTTTTCAAAATCTTTCACCCATGATAAGTTATATAAATTTATAGTCTTACACCACACGTTCCTCAAGTGTTATCACTTTTTACTTTTGGTAAATTACGCTTCTTATTGATAATAACACACAGCCTGGCTATGGCGGCACCACTCCCTGGAGGTCTACTGCCTACTACCTTCTCTGACCACGTTTATTTTTGTTCCTTTTGTTGTTAATTTTTCACACTCGCTGTTTGCTACCTCACAGTTTGCTCATTACCATCCTATCTTAACTCTCGACTTTCTGACCTTGGTCCTCACTCGATTTGTACTTCGTAAATTTGTAACTGTGTGTCAGCAGGTGCCTGCTAGGACTCGAACGATTTGGCACTTTCAAATTTCTTTGTAAATTTCAGACTTCCTCTCGCATTTTTACTAATAACTTTGGTTATCAGTTGTAGGGTTGTCCACTGACCTGTCACTACCACTAGCTTCTGCTAGGAGTTAATGCACGTCCTAAAAACACGAAGATTCCTGGAGCCTTGTGTCCCACTATGTGTACATGTCTGCAGGCAGTGTGTGTGTGTGTGTACTGTCTGTGTTACTATCAGTTCCAACAACCTTCTTGTTCTGCTCTTACCTTTATTAGCAATAAAATAAGTCACTGGCTTTTTTGGGTTGTCCTAGGGTTATCCTAGGTTCTCTATATGTATGTATTTGTGTATACCTGAATAAACTTACCATGTTAGTGAATGTTTGTCTGACCTTAGCACCTGCGTGCCCGCTCACTAGTGTGTGTGTCGAACTAGAATGTGGTCCTTCCACTTAAGTTCCTTCCCAGATTTTGTCTCTTACTAAGTGTTAAGTTCTTTATGTATTCTGGTTGAATTTGCTGGTATTGGCTTGTGGCGATACCACCTACATCCACACTGGGCCTCCAGCCTCTCTCTCTCCTGGCACTGATTAAAACTGCTATATATAAATTGTATCTTTCACCTCCCTTTTCTGATTTTGGACAGCTCGTATATCGTTTCACTGACACTTATAATTTTCAGTGATCCTTGTAATGGCGTTGGTGGGTCAAAAACCACTAAAGATTCACGAGCACTATATAATGCTGCTTCTCCAGTGTGTTACTGTGTGTGTGTGTGTGTGTGTGTGTGTGTGTGTGTGTGTGTGTGTGTGTGTGTGTGTGTGTGTGTGTGTGTGTAATTAATCCTATCAATCGTGAGGCAGAATGTTAATATTGATATTTTTAACACATGCAAAAATTTATTGCATGGTACTGGCGTAAAAAATGACCGATACCAATACTTGGTTACATTTGTAGCATCCATGCAAAGCATTTAGCAATAACAGGGGAAGGATGTATAAGAAAAACTTGAATGAAACGAAATTTAACTAAGAGTGTCTAAGGAAGATTTTGTATTTTTCCAGGTTTTTAACGGTAAATTTAAAAAGTTTTAGCTTTTCATCCAAGAAATTTGAACTACTCTCCTTCTCCTTGAATAAAAGCTGATTACTATCATTAACAAAGGACAAGAGGGAGTGTTAAACATGCATGGTTTAACAATAATAATATCGCTTCTATTAATAATCACAGTCATGGAAAAATAGACACAGGTACAGAATAATGAGATCATTAATTGACAAGGTATCGCGGACACTGGGATTTATCAAGTTACAAACATGTCTACCTGAGCAGCGTATAGGGAGTATAGTGACGTGTAGAGTCCTGTGGGAAATGATGAGAAAATGTTGGATTTGAGTAGGGTCTCCAAGGAATGGGCAAGTAGGTTAAGTAGTGTGGAGAAAATTCTCCAGGAAAGGGATATCAGCCCTCTCAGCCCCTTCAGTCCCCTTCAGCCCCTGAGGGACTTGATTGACTCAGCCCTCTAGAGGGGCTCATAACCTCTCTTGCTTCCTCATAAACAGTTTAATTAGTTCCATATGCAGTACCATCATGTACCAGTCATAAGTCATGCCACCTCTTTCTCGCCATAGTGTTCATAATGCGAGTGACAGTGAAATGAGAAAAATGACTCTTTTTACCATGCAGGAAAATCACAGTAAAACCGTGCACCACTTTACTTACAGTACAGGAAAATAATGAACTGTCGTTGATAGTTAGATAATGAGAAATTGATCAATTGTATTGATTACTGTGACAGTGTTAAGCAAGGAGGAAAATCATGCTGAAGTCAGCAATTAGGGGCCCCCCCTAAGGCAAACCAGCAGAGGAGGGCAGATTGGCTTCAGGAGACGAACAGGAAACGTGTGTTTCACTCGGTCACTGCCCTACACAAAGAAGCAGTGCGTCTGACTCTTGTACAGTCTCATTCACAACAGGAAGAGCACAGTGAAATGTGATCTACTTGTTGTGAAAATACCACAAAGCAAAAGACAAATCTTGTTCTCAGTGTAGTGTTACAGTTCGTGTTGTGGAACATTCCCAAATGAGTGACAATGCAACAGTTCAAGAGGCAATACTACTTCAGTCAAGACACCGTACCAGGGTTAAATTTTCCCTACCACAAGTCAGCGAAAACTTTTGGTTCTGATACAAATACCCAGGTAAGTCTAGACATATACACTCTTAGTTAGGTTGGCTGCAACTGATAGTTAGGACGCATCATGCCAGAATTTACCAATAAACCCCATCATTGGTGGGCCATCGAGCCTAACCAAGTAACTGCAATTTTTTTCAGCATTAAGTTACCAGTGTGAAATGCTGATATATACGCTCCTTTTGGGCAACTACTTAATCAACTATACCCAAAAGCTCAGGGTTGGGGTTACTTGAATCGCAACGGAAGGGCCACCCAGATGCAGCTGCGAGGAGGCCGAGTCAGCACCAAAGCTGAGTATCTTTCATTCATGGTCCTTCGAACCAGATAGTGGCCACATAGTTATCCAAAAACTTGTAAGGCAGTTTACAGGTAATAAAAAACTTAAGGTC
Organism: Cherax quadricarinatus; assembly: GCF_038502225.1. NCBI lineage: Eukaryota > Metazoa > Arthropoda > Malacostraca > Decapoda > Parastacidae > Cherax > Cherax quadricarinatus. The sequence continues at coordinate 32,436 of NW_027195328.1, read as the reverse complement.
CTTCGAAAACCTTGTAAAGACTGGAGCCTTTACAAATATTTGACTTACTACACTCAATCAAAGAGAATGGCGAGAGTCAGCTGCCACTGCCTCTAGAAAATATAAATCTGGGCACTGCCTCTCGAGCTGCCATCTGCAACAGAAAATGGGAGCTACTCACCTAACACTTCCAGTGCCCCCTGTCACCCAGCACAGAAAACGGGGTCAGCACGGCTCACTCACCTACCCTCTCTCATTCACCCATTCACTCAAGTGTACATACCCACAATGCAGCTCATCAGACTGAGGTGCCAGACCAGCTTGTCTGAATGTGAATATTCTATACACAGAGTGTTTATAGACATAAATTCTCTTTTACATTATAAGGAAGTTTATATTAAGTTTAAGCTTTCATATGCATCAGCAGTGACATTTATATATATATATATATATATATATATATATATATATATATATATATATATATATATATATATATATATATATATATATATATATATATATATATATGCAAAACAACCACTGTGAAAGAATAGAGAAATTCCAAGTGCTTTCGTGACTACTCACATTATCAAGGAACTATAGTTCCTTGATGATGTGAGTAGTCACGAATGCGCTTGGAATTTCTCTATTCTTTCACAGTGGTTGATTTGCATATTCAAAAATCACCTGTTTATTGTGATCTTATTGCATATATATATATATATATATATATATATATATATATATATATATATATATATATATATATATATATATATATATATATATAATAGGATGGGGTCCACCTCTGGTGTAAATTGTGGGATCCATAGCCTCGGAGAAGTGGATAAAAAGACTTCAAGGAATGATATTTTGATTTTTCATGAAGCCATTTGAATATTCCACTTCCCCTACCACCCCATCTTTTAATTATTTTTTTTACCAATAGCTATAGTTTATTACATAATATGGCACAGCAAAACAACCACTCTGAAGGAATAGAGAAATTCCAAGCGCTTTCGTGACTACTCACATTATCAAGGAACTATGAAAGTAAAGCATCCAAGGAAGCTATATAAGGGGCCTGGCCAGCACCTCACTATCAGATCCCACAACGGTTAAACACGTGACGCGCGCCGACCCAACTTGGATAGGTCCTTTGCACAACTCACCCACAAACTATTCTACCCAAGAAAATTTAAAAATTATTATTTGTCCAGTGTATTATTAAATTCTTCCCAAATTCTATTAATTATAAATGGATCTAATTTATATAAACCAAAGGAAATATTCATATTATTGTCAAAACTGCTTTTTATGAAACAAGATTCAATTGTATTCCTGTCGACCATGGACTTGCTTGATACTACTTTCTCAACTTTTTGAAAATCAATTGGATGGTTAAAATCTCTTACATGAATAAATAGAGCATTGGAATCTTGTCCAGTTCTAATGCTATATTTATGTTGTTTTAATCTTAGTTCGATATTTTTACCAGTTTGACCGTAATAAACTTTATCGCAAATTTTACAAGGAATCTTATAGACACATCCATCAGCATTTTGGGGGGAATTCTTTATCAAAAGTTTTTTTACTGTATCAAGATTTTTGAATACAACTTTAATATTAAAAGTCTTAAGAAGAGAAGGCATATCAACCAAGTTTTCATGGTAAGGGAGAACCAACATATTTTTAGTTGAATAAGGCTGGTTGTCCCTTTTTTGGATTATAAAAAGTGTTTCTAGCAACTTTAAAAGATTTATCAATTACATTTCTTGGGTATTTTAAATCATTACCTATTTCATAAATTTTGGATATTTCCTCGTCTATGAACTCAGAACTACAAATTCGTAAAGCTCTCAAAAACATTGATGAGAAAACAGACAGTTTGACTCTATCTTGATGCGAGGAATAATAGTGGGCATAGGAACAGTTATTTGTAGGTTTTCTGTAAATTTTAAATTTGAATTCATTATTACCCTTAATAATTAAAACATCTAGAAAAGGCAATGATTAAGGGTAATAATTATTAAGGGTAATAATGAATTCAAATTTAAAACTTACAGAAAACCTACAAATAACTGTTCCTATGTCCACTATTATTCCTCGCATCAAGATAGAGTCAAACTGTCTGTTTTCTCATCAAGGTTTTTGAGAGCTTTACGAATCTGTAGTCCTGAGTTCATAGATGAGGAAATATCCAAAATTTATGAAATAGGTAATGATTTAAAATACCCAAGAAATGTAATTGATAAATCTTTTAAAGTTGCTAGAAACACTTTTTATAATCCAAAAAGGGACAACCAGCCTTATTCAACTAAAAAAATGTTGGTTCTCCCTTACCATGAAAACTTGGTTGATATGCCTTCTCTTCTTAAGACTTTTAATATTAAAGTTGTATTCAAAAATCTTGATACAGTAAAAAAACTTTTGATAAAGAATTCCCCCCAAAATGCTGATGGATGTGTCTATAAGATTCCTTGTAAAATTTGCGATAAAGTTTATTACGGTCAAACTGGTAAAAATATCGAACTAAGATTAAAACAACATAAATATAGCATTAGAACTGGACAAGATTCCAATGCTCTATTTATTCATGTAAGAGATTTTAACCATCCAATTGATTTTCAAAAAGTTGAGAAAGTAGTATCAAGCAAGTCCATGGTCGACAGGAATATAATTGAATCTTGTTTCATAAAAAGCAGTTTTGACAATAATATGAATATTTCCTTTGGTTTATATAAATTAGATCCATTTATAATTAATAGAATTTGGGAAGAATTTAATAATACACTGGACAAATAATAATTTTTAAATTTTCTTGGGTAGAATAGTTTGTGGGTGAGTTGTGCAAAGGACCTATCCAAGTTGGGTCGGCGCGCGTCACGTGTTTAACCGTTGTGGGATCTGATAGTGACGTGCTGGCCAGACCCCTTGTATAGCTTCCTTGGATGCTTTACTTTCATAGTTCCTTGATAATGTGAGTAGTCACGAAAGCACTTGGAATTTCTCTATTCTTTCAGAGTGGTTGTTTTGCATATTTTGAAATCACCTGTTTACTGTGATCTTATTGCATATATATATATATATATATATATATATATATATATATATATATATATATATATATATATATATATATATATATATATATATATATATATATATATATATATATATATATATATATATATATATATATATATATATATATATATATATATATATATATATATATATATATATATATATTGAACTTTGTATAGAAAGGGGTTTAGTTATAGGTAATACATATTTTAAGAAAAAGAGGATAAATAAGTATACAAGATATGATGTAGGGCGAAATGACAGTAGTTTGTTGGATTATGTATTGGTAGTTAAAAGACTGTTGAGTAGACTTCAGGATGTACATGTTTATAGAGGGGCCACAGATATATCAGATCACTTTCTAGTTGTAGCTACACTGAGAGTAAAAGGTAGATGGGATACAAGGAGAATAGAAGCATCAGGGAAGAGAGAGGTGAAGGTTTATAAACTAAAAGAGGAGGCAGTTAGGGTAAGATATAAACAGCTATTGGAGGATAGATGGGCTAATGAGAGCATAGGCAATGGGGTCGAAGAGGTATGGGGTAGGTTTAAAAATGTAGTGTTAGAGTGTTCAGCAGAAGTTTGTGGTTACAGGAAAGTGGGTGCGGGAGGGAAGAGGAGCGATTGGTGGAATGATGATGTAAAGAGAGTAGTAAGGGAGAAAAAGTTAGCATATGAGAAGTTTTTACAAAGTAGAAGTGATGCAAGGAGGGAAGAGTATATGGAGAAAAAGAGAGAGGTTAAGAGAGTGGTGAAGCAATGTAAAAAGAGAGCAAATGAAAGAGTGGGTGAGATGTTATCAACAAATTTTGTTGAAAATAAGAAAAAGTTTTGGAGTGAGATTAACAAGTTAAGAAAGCCTAGAGAACAAATGGATTTGTCAGTTAAAAATAGGAGAGGAGAGTTATTAAATGGAGAGTTAGAGGTATTGGGAAGATGGAGGGAATATTTTGAGGAATTGTTAAATGTTGATGAAGATAGGGAAGCTGTGATTTTGTGTATAGGGCAAGGAGGAATAACATCTTGTAGGAGTGAGGAAGAGCCAGTTGTGAGTGTGGGGGAAGTTCGTGAGGCAGTAGGTAAAATGAAAGGGGGTAAGGCAGCCGGGATTGATGGGATAAAGATAGAAATGTTAAAAGCAGGTGAGGATATAGTTTTGGAGTGGTTGGTGCAATTATTTAATAAATGTATGGAAGAGGGTAAGGTACCTAGGGATTGGCAGAGAGCATGCATAGTTCCTTTGTATAAAGGCAAAGGGGATAAAAGAGAGTGCAAAAATTATAGGGGGATAAGTCTGCTGAGTATACCTGGTAAAGTGTATGGTAGAGTTATTATTGAAAGAATTAAGAGTAAGACGGAGAATAGGATAGCAGATGAACAAGGAGGCTTTAGGAAAGGTAGGGGGTGTGTGGACCAGGTGTTTACAGTGAAACATATAAGTGAACAGTATTTAGATAAGGCTAAAGAGGTCTTTGTGGCATTTATGGATTTGGAAAAGGCGTATGACAGGGTGGATAGGGGGGCAATGTGGCAGATGTTGCAAGTGTATGGTGTAGGAGGTAGGTTACTGAAAGCAGTGAAGAGTTTTTACGAGGATAGTGAGGCTCAAGTTAGAGTATGTAGGAAAGAGGGAAATTATTTCCCAGTAAAAGTAGGCCTTAGACAAGGATGTGTGATGTCACCGTTGTTGTTTAATATATTTATAGATGGGGTTGTAAGAGAAGTAAATGCGAGGGTCTTGACAAGAGGCGTGGAGTTAAAAGATAAAGAATCACACACAAAGTGGGAGTTGTCACAGCTGCTCTTTGCTGATGACACTGTGCTCTTGGGAGATTCTGAAGAGAAGTTGCAGAGATTGGTGGATGAATTTGGTAGGGTGTGCAAAAGAAGAAAATTAAAGATGAATACAGGAAAGAGTAAGGTTATGAGGATAACAAAAAGATTAGGTGATGAAAGATTGAATATCAGATTGGAGGGAGAGAGTATGGAGGAGGTGAATGTATTCAGATATTTGGGAGTGGACGTGTCAGCGGATGGGTCTATGAAAGATGAGGTGAATCATAGAATTGATGAGGGAAAAAGAGTGAGTGGTGCACTTAGGAGTCTGTGGAGACAAAGAACTTTGTCCTTGGAGGCAAAGAGGGGAATGTATGAGAGTATAGTTTTACCAACGCTCTTATATGGGTGTGAAGCATGGGTGATGAATGTTGCAGCGAGGAGAAGGCTGGAGGCAGTGGAGATGTCATGTCTGAGGGCAATGTGTGGTGTGAATATAATGCAGAGAATTCGTAGTTTGGAAGTTAGGAGGAGGTGCGGATTACCAAAACTGTTGTCCAGAGGGCTGAGGAAGGGTTGTTGAGGTGGTTCGGACATGTGGAGAGAATGGAGCGAAACAGAATAACTTCAAGAGTGTATCAGTCTGTAGTGGAAGGAAGGCGGGGTAGGGGTCGGCCTAGGAAAGGTTGGAGAGAGGGGGTAAAGGAGGTTTTGTGTGCGAGGGGCTTGGACTTCCAGCAGGTATGCATGAGCGTGTTTGATAGGAGTGAATGGAGACAAATGGTTTTTAATACTTGACGTGCTGTTGGAGTGTGAGCAAAGTAACATTTATGAATGGGTTCAGGGAAACCGGCAGGCCGGACTTGAGTCCTGGAGATGGGAAGTACAGTGCCTGCACTCTGAAGGAGGGGTGTTAATGTTGCAGTTTAAAAACTGTAGTGTAAAGCACCCTTCTGGCAAGACAGTGATGGAGTGAATGATGGTGAAAGTTTTTCTTTTTCGGGCCACCCTGCCTTGGTGGGAATCGGCCAGTGTGATAATAATATATATATATATATATATATATATATATATATATATATATATATATATATATATGTATATATATATATATATATATATATATATATATATATATATATATATATATATATATGTATATATGTTGTGCCGAATATGTGAAACTGGTCAATTAGCAAGAACTCATTTAAAATTAAGTCCTTTCTAAAATTTCCTCTTATACGTTTAAAGATATATATTTTTTCATTAATGTTAATGTAAATTTTTTTAATTTTGCATCCAAAGAATCTTAGAAAACTTACCTAACCTTATTATAACAAGAACAATTTATTTTAGCCCAACCCAACTAAATATATTTTAGATTTGTTTACAGTAATTTAATACTAAACAAACACAGTGAAATATATTTATTTCGTTTAAGTTCAGAATGATTTTGGCGAAATTATTGCATACACAAATTTTCGCTTGTCCTATATGGCAAGATGAGCGTTGCTATTTAAGCCAAGATCGCAAGTTCTGCCTATTCGGTACGACATATATATATATATATATATATATTTATATATATATATATATATATTTTTTTTTTTTTTTTTTTTTATATATATATATATATATATATATATTTTTTTTTTTTCAACAAGTTGGCCATACATATATATATATATATATATATATATATATATATATATATATATATATATATATATATATATATATATATATATATATCTTTTCAACACACCGGCCGTATCCCACTGAGGTGGGGTGGCCCAAAAGGAAAAACAAAAGTTTCTCCTTTTACATTTAGTAATATATACAGGAGAAGAGGTTACTAGCCCCTTGCTCCCGGCATTTTAGTCGCCTCTTACAACACGCATGGCTTACGGAGGAAGAATTCTGTTCCACTTCCCCATGGAGATAAGAGGAAATAAACAAGAATAAGAACTAGAAAGAAAATAGAAGAAAACCCAGAGGGGTGTGTATATATGTGCTTGTACATGTATGTGTAGTGTGACCTAAGTGTAAGTAGAAGTAGCAAGACGTACCTGAAATCTTGCATGTTCATGAGACAGAAAAAAGGACACCAGCAATCCTACCATCATGTAAAACAATTACAGGCTTTCGTTTTACACTCACTTGGCAGGACGGTAGTACCTCCCTGGGCGGTTGCTGTCTACCAACCTACTACCTATGTATATATATATATATATATACATATATATATATATATATTTATTTTTTTTTTCAACAAGTCGGGCGTCTCCCACCGAGGCAGGGTGACCCAAAAAGAAAGAAAATCCCAAAAAGGAAAATACTTTCATCATCATTCAACACATTCACCTCACTCACACATAATCACTGTTTTTGCAGAGGTGCTCAGAATACAACTGTTTAGAAGTATATACGTATAAAGATACACAACATATCCCTCCAAACTGCGAATATCCGGAACTCCTCCTTTAAAGCGCAGACATTGTACTTCCCATTTCCAGGACTCAAGTTCGGCTATATAAAAATAACCGGTTTCCCTGAAACCCTTCACTAAATATTACCCTGCTCACACTCCAACAGATCGTCAGGTTCCAAATACAATTCGTCTCCATTCACTCCTATCGAACACGCTCATGCACGCCTGCTGGAAGTCCAAGCTCCTCGCCCATAAAACCTCCCTTACCCCTTCCTTCCAACCTTTTCGAGGACGACTCCCACCCCGTCTTCCTTCTTCTACCGATTTGAATGCTCTCCATGTCATTCTACTTTGATCCATTCTCTCTAAATGACCAAACCACCTCAACAACCCCTCTTCAGCCCTCTGACTAATACTTTTATTAACCCCACACCTTCTCCTAATTTTCACACTCCGAATTTTCTGCATAATATTTACACCACACATTGCCCTTAGACAGGACATCTCCACTGCCTCCAACCGTCTCCTCGCTGCTGCATTCACAACCCAAGCTTCACACCCATATAAGAGTGTTGGTGCTGCGATACTTTCATACATTCCCCTCTTTGCCTCCATATATAGCATTTTTTGCCTCCACATATACCTCAATGCACCACTCACCTTTTTTCCTTCATCAATTCTATGATTAACCTCATCCTTCATAAATCCATCTGCTAACAAGTCAACTCCCAAGTATCTGAAAACATTCACTTCTTCCGTACTCCTCCTCCCCAATTTGATATCCAATTTTTCTTTATCTAAATCATTTGATACCCTCATCACCTTACTCTTTTCTATGTTCACTTTCAACTTTCTACCTTTACACACACTCCCAAACTCATCCACTAACCTCTGAAATTTTTCTTTAGAATCTCCCATAAGCAAAGTATCATCAGCAAAAAGTAACTGTGTCAATTCCCATTTTGTATTTGATTCCCCATAATTTAATCCCACCCCTCTCCCGAACACCCTAGCATTTACTTCTTTTACAACCCCATCTATAAATATATTAAACAACCATGGTGACATTACACATCCCTGTCTGAGACCTACTTTTACCGGGAAGTAGTCTCCCTCTCTTCTACACACCCTAACATGAGCCTCAATACCCTCATAAAAACTCTTTACAACAAATTTAATTATTTACCACCTATTCCATATACTTGCAACATCTGCCACATTGCTCCCCTATCTACTCTATCATATGCCTTTTCTAAATCCATAAATGCAATAAAAACTTCTCTACCTTTATCTAAATACTGTTCACATATATGCTTGATCTACACATCCCCTACCCACTCTGAAACCTTGCTCATCCGCAATCCTACATTCTGTCTTACCTCTAATTCTTTCAATTATAACCCTACCCAATACTGGTATACTCAGTAAACTTATTCCTTTATAATTTTTACAATCTCTTTTGTCCCCCTTCCCTTTATATAAAGGGACTATACATGCTCTCCGCCAATCCCTAGGTACCTTCCCCTCTTTCATACATTTATTAAACAAAAGTACCAACCACTCCACCACTATATTTCCCCCCTGCTTTTAACATTTCTGTCATAATCCCATCAGTTCCAGCTGCTTTACCCCCTTTCATTCTACGTAATGCCTCACGTACCTCCACCACACTTACATTCTGCTCTTCTTCACTCCTAGATATATATATATATATATATATATATATATATATATATATATATATATATATATATATATATATATATATATATATATATATATATATATATATATATATATATATTATTGTAACCACGAACGAGTGGTATTGGTCAATAACAATACTGCGCTAGCCAAACCACAGGACCACTCAACCCTACAAGAACGGCACAGCCAGCAATGCTAGCTGCTGGGCCGCCATATATGTACAATGTATAATAAATATACATGTGTGTTGTGTAGAGCGTCATTACAAAGGATGACTCAGCAGTATCCCAAGCTGAGACAGTATCAACAACCCAGCAGCAACAGCGGGCATCAAGGTCCAGCCAGATGTAACCTTCAGGGTCAGCAGTCACTGGGTCAGTCAGGCGCTCAGTAATCATATCCTCGCACATACAACTGTTCAATGCTGTGGTATATTTAAACACTCGAAGTGTAGAGTTAGCAATTATTCCACTTCAAGATGGCGTCATTGAAAATGTAGTTTCAATCTTTGCAAACGAAAATTACACAAATGGGAAATTTGTTTGCTGTCTGTGAAGGATTGACTCAAAGTACACACATTGATTTTGACATGTTAGAAACAAAACTGGATCTACTTTCAAATCGTCTGAAGATCATTAATTCAAATTATGCGAATTATGAAAGTGATCTCCTACCTTCAAATTCACCTGAGGATGAGCTGCAACAAGTTTTGGGTGCATTTAGTGCTCAACAAGGAAAATGGGCAGAGAGACATTGTACCTGCCACAAATGTGATGAATGGTTTTGAAAACTGACAAGTTGAAGAAATGAGACACTTATGTAACATATGGGAATCATCAATGAAGAAACGTTTCGCCACACAGTGGCTTCATCAGTCCTATATAAAGCAGGAAGGTATAAGGAGAGGAGGAGTTTAAGGTAATCAGTCCCTCAGCCTGGAGTCGAGTGATGGACTGAACACATCGACTCCAGGCTGAGGGACTAATCACCTCAAACTCCTCCTCTTCTTATACCTTTCTGCTTTGTATAGGACTGACGAAGCCACTGTGTGGCGAAGCGTTTCTTCAAAGATTCCCGTATGTTACATAAGTGTCTCAATTCTTCCACCTGCCACAAAATTCATTCACAAAGACCTACTGTAGTTAGTGATCAGACACCTGTCACACCTTCCATAACTGGCATACCACTACCTAGTCTTCCTACACTCTCATTACCTATAATTGAAAGTCATGATTATGAAGAGTTTATTAATGGTTTTCAGTCTTTGGTACATACAAGAACTCCACCATGTAACACGTTACTCTGGGCATTGTTGACAGGCTTGTTAGCCAGTGATTCTTAGGGATTAATATTGAATGTATTGTTTTTTAGGTAGTGAAGAATTATGAATTCTTCCTCAACATCTTATAATGTTTTCTGAGTCGAGATAAAGTCCTAAAGAATTAATCATATTTTCTTTGGAGATTTTCCTATGTTTCCAGAAATTTATATTCTGTAGAGAAGACATCTTTCTGTATTTGTTTTACCTTGTATTTAATGGATTCAGGAAATTCCTAATTAGGTTTTATCCCCTTAATGAACTTAAGGACAAGAGCTGCAACTCTCAGGAGTTTACCCAAAGATGAGTATTTAGACCCATCAATGATTATTTCTGGTAAGCTTTTTGCTGAGGACAGTTGTTTTCATTAGAGAGCTAGTTCGGTCTAAGCAACCATAATTTATTATCCACAAGTAGGACAACGATGAAGAAGTGTCCTGGCGAGTGGCTCAGCGTCACTGTCTTTTTTCCTGGCGACTCTGTAGTTAAGTGGTTGTGGAAGTACCGGTGTAAAACACACGCATTCCTCAAACTGTCCATTCTGCCTGAGTATTGGTGTTCTGAAATACCTGTTTAGAGGTCTCCGGATATCTCACCCACGTATAATTGGTTGTTATCGTTGCATGGGATGACGTATAACCTTGCAGAGGATTGAACCTGGTGGTGTCCATTACTGGTGATGTTTTTGATGGTGGTGCTGTGGAGTTGATACTTGAAATATGGTATTGGAAAAGATGCTGGAGATTGTTTGGCAATGAAGTTAGAATGTATCTCTTCTCGCCAATATCTTCTCCTGGTGAGTTGAAGATGTTATATGCAGGGCGTCTTCAGTCTTTAATGAAGTAACTAGCATAGCAATATTTAGAAAATGTTTGTTCGATGAGAGAACATTCTTCCTCAGGAATTCACTACTACAGATTCAGTGGGCATGAAAGAAGCCTGTGACTACGACACGTTTAGTTATGGTGTCAAGGTGAGAGTAGAAGTGGAGAAGTGTTGGTTGGTCGGGTTTTGGTAGACGTTTTCTTCTTTTAGCATAAAGTGGACTGAGGACTCGACCAGGTGGAAGTGAATTCCTGGAGGAAGAAATTTTCATCAAAGAAGCATTTTCTAAACTTTGCCGTGTAAATAACATCTTCAACTCGAGTAGACAAGACACCACTGAGAAGAGACACACAGTCCTTCCGGAAGCACCAACTCCGTTACCAAACACGTCTTTTCCAATACCGCATTTCAAGTGTCTACCTTCGCATCCACCATCATCATGGACCACCAGTAAGGTATACCACAAGGTTCAAACCTCTGCATAATCCATTGCAACGATTGCAATTAATTTTACATGGGCGAAACTTCCAGAGGCTTCCAAATACTTATTTCAAAACACCAATACGCAATCAGAATGAACGGTTTGAGGAATGCCTTTGTTTTACACCGGTACTTCCACAACCATTTAATCAACTAAAGAGACGCAAGACTCATAGTTAGGGAAGAAGACATTCAGTGTTGCATGATCTTGCAATAATCACTCATCTGTACATCTAACAATTTCAACCCGAACATCACCATTTACAACATGGATGAGCCCCCCCTCCCCCTCCCTTGCCAGGGAACATCTTCACGGTTATCCTACATAACAGCCCCCCCTCCCCCTCCCTTGCCAGGGAACATCTTCACGGTTATCCTACATAACAGCCCCCCCTCCCCCTCCCGTGCCAGGGAACATCTTCACGGTTATCCTACATAACAGCCCCCCCTCCCCCTCCCTTGCCAGGGAACATCTTCACGGTTATCCTACATAACAGCCCCCCCGCCCCCTCCCTTGCCAGGGAACATCTCCACGGTTATCCTACATAACAGCCCCCCCTCCCCCTCCCTTGCCAGGGAACATCTCCACGGTTATCCTACATAACAGCCCCCCCTCCCCCTCCCTTGCCAGGGAACATCTTCACGGTTATCCTACATAACAGCCCCCCCTCCCCCTCCCTTGCCAGGGAACATCTTCAAGGTTATCCTACATAACACCCCCCCTCCCCCTCCCTTGCCAGGGAACATCTTCACGGTTATCCTACATAACACCCCCCCCTCCCCCTCCCTTGCCAGGGAACATCTTCACGGTTATCCTACATAACAGCCCCCCCTCCCCCACCCTTGCCAGGGAACATCTTCACGGTTATCCTACATAACAGCCCCCCTCCGCCTCCCTTGCCAGGGAACATCTTCACGGTTATCCTACATAACAGCCCCCCCTCCCCCTCCCTTGCCAGGGAACATCTCCACGGTTATCCTACATAACAATATACCAACTTGCAGACTCCGTGCAGAACCTTCTCATATCCAACTTCTTCTCAGTATTCCCACCGGACTCTTCTGTCACTATGTTCCTTATATCCTGTAATCTCTCCTCAGGTAGATGTTTGTGACTTAATAAAGACCACTGTGTGGGCGAAACGTTGTCAACAAAAGATCGCATTATATTTCATTTGTGCCTATTATTCCATCATGACAGTATTTTATACCATTTATCTCCAATAATACTCAGAACAATAATAGAAGTAATGATAATTGTTATAATAATTACATTTATAATAACATTAATTACTATTAATAATGACAATTATATTGAAAAACTAAAAATATTGAAAGTAGCAATAAAAATAATAATTGTTTTTTACTTACCATTAAGAGTATATAAAAGGCAAGTACCCAGAAACAGGTGTAGAGCCGCTGTGTACAGGTGTATCCATGAGCCCCACCTGTGTGAGAGACAGCTGTTGTGTACAGGTGTATCCATGAGCCCCACCTGTGTGAGAGACAGCTGCTGTGTACAGGTGCATCCATGAGCCCCACCTGTGTGAGAGACAGCTGTTGTGTACAGGTGTATCCATGAGCCCCACCTGTGTGAGAGACAGCTGCTGTGTACAGGTGTATCCATGAACCCCACCTGTGTGAGAGACAGCTGTTGTGTACAGGTGTATCCATGAGCCCCACCTGTGTGAGAGACAGTTGTTGTGTACAGGTGTATCCATGAGCCCCACCTGTGTGAGAGACAGCTGTTGTGTACAGGTGTATCCATGAGCCCCACCTGTGTGAGAGACAGCTGTTGTGTACAGGTGTATCCATGAGCCCCACCTGTGTGAGAGACAGCTGTTGTGTACAGGTGTATCCATGAGCCCCACCTGTGTGAGAGACAGCTGTTGTGTACAGGTGTATCCATGAGCCCCACCTGTGTGAGAGACAGCTGTTGTGTACAGGTGTATCCATGAGCCCCACCTGTGTGAGAGACAGCTGCTGTGTACAGGTGCATCCATGAGCCCCACCTGTGTGAGAGACAGCTGTTGTGTACAGGTGTATCCATGAGCCCCACCTGTGTGAGAGACAGCTGCTGTGTACAGGTGTATCCATGAACCCCACCTGTGTGAGAGACAGCTGTTGTGTACAGGTGTATCCATGAGCCCCACCTGTGTGAGAGACAGTTGTTGTGTACAGGTGTATCCATGAGCCCCACCTGTGTGAGAGACAGCTGTTGTGTACAGGTGTATCCATGAGCCCCACCTGTGTGAGAGACAGCTGTTGTGTACAGGTGTATCCATGAGCCCCACCTGTGTGAGAGACAGCTGTTGTGTACAGGTGTATCCATGAGCCCCACCTGTGTCAGAGACAGCTGTTGTGTACAGGTGTATCCATGAGCCCCACCTGTGTGAGAGACAGCTGTTGTGTACAGGTGTATCCATGAGCCCCACCTGTGTCAGAGACAGCTGTTGTGTACAGGTGTATCCATGAACCCCACCTGTGTGAGAGACAGCTGTTGTGTACAGGTGTATCCATGAGCCCCACCTGTGTGAGAGACAGCTGTTGTGTACAGGTGTATCCATGAGCCCCACCTGTGTGAGAGACAGTTGTTGTGCACAGGTGTATCCATGAGCCCCACCTGTGTGAGAGACAGCTGTTGTGTACAGGTGTATCCATGAGCCCCACCTGTGTGAGAGACAGCTGTTGTGTACAGGTGTATCCATGAGCCCCACCTGTGCGAGAGACAGCTGCTGTGTACAGGTGTATCCATGAGCCCCACCTGTGTGAGAGACAGCTGTTGTGTACAGGTGTATCCATGAGCCCCACCTGTGTGAGAGACAGCTGTTGTGTACAGGTGTATCCATGAGCCCCACCTGTGTGAGAGACAGTTGTTGTGCACAGGTGTATCCATGAGCCCCACCTGTGTGAGAGACAGCTGTTGTGTACAGGTGTATCCATGAGCCCCACCTGTGTGAGAGACAGCTGCTGTGTACAGGTGTATCCATGAGCCCCACCTGTGTGAGAGACAGCTGTTGTGTACAGGTGTATCCATGAGCCCCACCTGTGTGAGAGACAGCTGCTGTGTACAGGTGTGTGAGAGACAGCTGTTGTGTATATGAGCCCCATGAGCCCCACCTGTGTGAGAGACAGCTGTTGTGTACAGGTGTATCCATGAGCCCCACCTGTGTGAGAGACAGCTGTTGTGTACAGGTGTATCCATGAGCCCCACCTGTGTGAGAGACAGCTGTTGTGTACAGGTGTATCCATGAGCCCCACCTGTGTGAGAGACAGCTGTTGTGTACAGGTGTATCCATGAGCCCCACCTGTGTGAGAGACAGCTGTTGTGTACAGGTGCATCCATGAGCCCCACCTGTGTGAGAGACAGCTGTTGTGTACAGGTGTATCCATGAGCCCCACCTGTGTGAGAGACAGCTGTGTGTACAGGTGTATCCATGAGCCCCACCTGTGTGTGTGAGAGAGAGAGAGAGACAGCTGTTGTGTACAGGTGTATCCATGAGCCCCACCTGTGTGTGAGAGAGAGAGAGAGACAGCTGTTGTGTACAGGTGTATCCATGATCCCCACCTATCCATGTACAGGTGTATCCATGAGCCCCACCTGTGTGTGAGAGACAGCTGTTGTGTACAGGTGTATCCATGAGCCCCACCTGTGTGAGGGACAGCTGTTGTGTACAGATGTATCCATGAGCCCCACCTGTGTGAGAGACAGCTGTTGTGTACAGGTGTATCCATGAGCCCCACCTGTGTGAGAGACAGCTGCTGTGTACAGGTGTATTCATGAGCCCCACCTGTGTGAGAGACAGCTGTTGTGTACAGGTGCATCCATGAGCCCCACCTGTGTGAGAGACAGCTGTTGTGTACAGGTGTATCCATGAGCCCCACCTGTGTGAGAGACAGCTGTTGTGTACAGGTGTATCCATGAGCCCCACCTGTGTGAGAGACAGCTGTTGTGTACAGGTGTATTCATGAGCCCCACCTGTGTGAGAGACAGCTGTTGTGTACAGGTGTATCCATGAGCCCCACCTGTGTGAGAGACAGCTGCTGTGTACAGGTGTATTCATGAGCCCCACCTGTGTGAGAGACAGTTGTTGTGCACAGGTGTATCCATGAGCCCCACCTGTGTGAGAGACAGCTGCTGTGTACAGGTGTATTCATGAGCCCCACCTGTGTGAGAGACAGCTGCTGTGTACAGGTGTATCCATGAGCCCCACCTGTGTGAGAGACAGCTGTTGTGTACAGGTGTATCCATGAGCCCCACCTGTGTGAGAGACAGCTGTTGTGTACAGGTGTATCCATGAGCCCCACCTGTGTGTGTGTGTGTGTGTGTGAGAGAGAGAGAGAGAGAGAGAGAGTGATAAACACCCCCCACGATACCACCACCCACCCTCTCTCTCCTGTGAACTTCACTGTAAACCTACAATGCCTCCTCTGTGATGACTTCACATCGCAAAATAACAAGAATGTCTTCGCTATCTGGCTATTGTCCCAGTAGATACTGCAGTGTTTGTGGGTATACTACAAGATGGCAAGTAACATTTGCACCTGAGAAAACACAAATGATGATGATCTCTAGGCACCATGATTGTAATGCTGGTGCAGTAGAGAGGATGAATGGGAGGGTGTTGGCACCTGAAGAAGAAGTTGATATCCTTTGGGTGAAATTTGACTCCAAACTGACCATGAAAAACCACGTTGTAAATCTTGCAAACAAGGCAGCCAGGAAGCTTACAGCACTTTGCCGTGTCTCGCATCTGCTTGACAGCAGGGGTTGCAAGATTTTGTACGAGGCACAAGTACGCTCACACCTTGAGTATGCTCCACTTTCTTGGTTCGCCTGCCCCCCT
This sequence comes from Cherax quadricarinatus, assembly GCF_038502225.1. NCBI lineage: Eukaryota > Metazoa > Arthropoda > Malacostraca > Decapoda > Parastacidae > Cherax > Cherax quadricarinatus. The sequence continues at coordinate 15,983 of NW_027195328.1, read as the reverse complement.
TCTCATCTGCGACTGCTTGACAGAGTAGAGAACAGAGCAAGACGTCTCATCTCTCGCCTGGACCAATCCTGGATAGATCTGTCATTTCTGTTGAAGATTTTGGCCTTACCTGCTGTGTTTAAATTATAACTATATATAATGAACACTTAGCTGATAAATGACAGCAAATCGTCTACACAGCCGCCCCTGCAGACGAGGTCTAGCAGCTGTCGAAACCATCACAACATTGGGCTGTCAAGAGATACAATTTGTAAGTATAAATTACCCCTAGGGGGTGTTATGTCAGCATATTTCATTCGATGATGGCTGACGAAATACCTACTTGTTTGGACTCAAAAGTCCACACCTTACTGCCGATTATAGGTTGATTACAAACTCCTTGTGACTCAAGAATTGCGCAATCCCCCGATCTACAAGAAATTCGTAACATACCTTGCTCTTTGTAACGTGAGCTATGGTGTTCTCAACACCTTCGACAGGTATCGGTGACTTGATAGAAGCTGAAGTGTCCTTGGATGTCCACGTCTTCCATTGTCTAGGAAACGCACACTGGTACACTATGTTCCACAAGATTTGTCTTTATTGTTCACAATGTATCACAAGAGAAGCTGATCACACTTCTCTTATGTTTATTGTGTTTGAGACACTTTGTTCACACTAACGCACAGATCAGTGTTCTTTGCTAGTTATCCTGGCGTCAGTGTCACTCTCCCTAGAGTCAAAGATAGTCTGGCCACGCCACACCCGCCCCAAGCCGTCACTGCCCTAGCACAAAAAAAAAAACGCTGACCTAGACTTCGATGCTGACAAGGCTAGAGTTAGACATGCAGTCTTAATATCAAGCTTGAAGCCACCCAAACATTGTTATTCAGACTTACAGGCATTTAGAATCACATTAGACAATAGTCTCAGATCTCTAGGTGCTAAATATGACCTAAGACAATGTGATTGGTTTATCAGTGGTATTGTACAAGATAAGTTGTCACCACAAACTATTGAACGATTAAATATTATGTTCAATAAACGCTATTTCACTTGTGAAGAAATTAGCAATGGTTTACAAACAATAGTTTCATGCATGCAAGCAACGAGACAAGATGAAAAATCCACAAATCCAGTGGATAATAAACCTTCAACTCAGTATAAAAAGAGTATACCTACTCCCACTAAACCACATAATGGGAAATCCCATATAGGCATTTATCAAGCTGTGAATACAATAGACAGTAAACAGACTGTCACACATAAACGTACTCCAAAATGTGTACTTTGTGATGGAACACATTGGGCACAGTATTGTATTCAATACACATCAATGGAGGCACGTAAACAACGTGTTCATCAGCTGAAAAGATGCATCAAGTGTTTAGGTGAACACAAGGGAGGAAAATGCTCACTGAAGAAGTGTTTTAAATGCAAGGGTATGCATCATACAGCATTATGCCCAAATACTTTTGCTGAACAGCAGCAGACTTCCACAGAATCAGGAAGTCAACAAGCAACAGCATTAAATGTGAGAGATAAGTTTAAAGCAACTGCTCTCCCGATAGCTCGAGTTGAGTTATCTAATAAATTACACAAAACCAATGTGCTAACACTATTTGATCAAGGCTCACAAAGGTCCTTCATAAGAAGATCAGTGTTGCAGAAACTGAATAAACAACCCTATGCCAAAATACAGTTAGATATAGCTGGTTTTTTCCACAATTCTGGTAAACAGACATATGACCTAGCCAAAATCACTGTTGGTCTAGGAAACAGGAAAAAGACAGTAGAAGCTGTGGTAGTAGATGATTTGCCTAAGTCTGTGCAGATCCAGGGATTAAAAGAAACAGTTGCAGCACTGAAAGCAGCTAAGGTCAAGTTAGCCTGTCCTGACATACAGACGGACACAATTAGTCCAATTGATTTAATCATTGGAAGTGATTATTATCACTGTTTTGTGCAAAATATAGTAAGTAAACATGATGTTCACTTGCTGAAAACAGCAGGAGGCCACATGATATGTGGTCCCATTCCCTCTCAAAGTGGGAAAGAAGCTGATATTGATTCAGTGGAAAATGTACTAGTTACGAGAATAACCGCTGATCATGTACCACAGCAAAAATTATCATTACTGGAAGAAATGAATGAACCAGTTGATAAGTTGTGGGATTTAGATGCGATAGGTATTGATGTAAATAAACCAAGCCCACAAGAGTCTCAGACTTATAACCAATATTTGGACACTGTCAAATATAAAGATGGACAGTATTGGGTTAGGTTACCATGGAAATTAAATCCACCACATCTACCTAGCAATTATCGCATGGCTTTCGGACAGATGAAAGCACAAATACATGAGCTCAGGAAGAATCCAGAGCTACTGACTGTCTATGATAATATCATACAAGAACAGTTGGACAATAAATTCATTGAGGAAATAGTCGAAGATAAGTTGAAGACAAACGCTCATTATCTCCCGCACCATGGAGTCAGAAAAGATTCTGAAACCACTCCACTACGTGTTGTATATAATTGCAGCGCACGTGCAAATAAAGATGTAGCAAGTCTTAATGACTGTCTGATGACCGGACCCTCACTAACTGAGAAGCTTGGAGACGTGCTTATGAAATTTCGCACAAACCCATATGCCTACACGGCTGATATTTCCAAGGCTTTCTTAAGAGTAGGACTACAAGAAATAGATAGAGATTATACTCGATTCTTGTGGCCTGAAAATCCACATGATCCTCAAAGTCCTGTGAAAACTTATCGTTTCAAATCAGTATTATTTGGTGCAACATCCTCTCCATTCTTACTAGAAGCTACTCTAAATACACATTTGAAGAAATCTGAAAGTCCCTTCAAAGAAGTCTTAAAGAAAAGTTTCTATGTGGACAATCTTCAAGGTACTGTGAATAAAGAGGAGGATTTGAAATCCTTATACAGAGAAGCTAACAAGGAGATGAAAGAAGCAAATATGCCTCTAAGGATGTGGAATACAAATTCAAAGCAATTAAGGGAACTTATCAAAGAAGATTTCCCTGAAACTGAAATTCCTGATTGCAACAATATGCTGGGACTTAATTGGAACACACAGGAAGATACTTTGAGTCTCAAAAGGATAAACAATAAATCATGCAGTACACTCACTAAACGTAGTTTACTGTCAGAGGTATCACAATGTTTTGATCCTCTAGGACTCGTCTCACCAATTACCATAAAAGGTAAAATGCTTATGCAAGATGCATGGAAACTCAAAATTGGATGGGATGAGAACTTGCCTCTAGAAATGAGTCAAGCATGGGATGAAATATCCAGGGAGTTTAAACAACTTCATCAAATTAAATTTCCCAGACAAATAGGTCAAGAGGGAAACAATTACACATTACATGTGTTCTGTGATGCGTCAACCAGAGGTTATGGCGCTGTAGCTTACATGAGTAATGCTGAAGGAAGTACACTAATTACTTCAAAGGCCAGGGTAGCACCCTTGAAGGTCAGAACAGTACCACAATTGGAACTGACAGCACTCTATGTAGGTACAAAATTAGCTGTCTATCTCAACAAAGTACTTGATCATCTCACTATTGAGAAAACCGTGATCTGGAGTGATAATGAGGCAGTTCTCCAGTGGTTAAGAAATAATAAGAGTAAGTTGGTCTATGTACAGAACAGAGTAGCAGAAATAAAAGAGATGCAGAGAGATTATCTCTTTCTTCACGTCTCTACCCAAGAGAATCCAGCTGACATGTTGTCACGTGGTGTCCCACTCAAGAAATTTGTGGATAATAAATTATGGCTCCACGGACCGAACTGGCTCTCTAATGAAAATAACTGGCCTCAGCAAAAAGCTCACATTATGCCAGAAGAAACAGTCTGCTTGAACACAGCAGAAATAAGTTGTGTAAATACTGCAGACACAACAGAAATAGTCATTGATGGATCTAAATACTCATCTTTGGGTAAACTCTTAAGAGTTACAGCTCTTGTCTTTAAATTCATTAAAGGAATTAAACCTGATTATGAATGTCTTGAACCCATTAAATACTGGGTGAAACTAATACAGAAAGATGTTTTCTCTACAGAATATAAATTTCTAGAAACACAAGATAAATCCCCAAAGAAACCTGTTATGATTAATTCTTTAGGACTTTATCTCGACTCAGAAAAGATTATAAGATGTCGAGGAAGAATTCATAATTCTTCACTACCTAAAGAAGCCATACATCCAATATTGATCCCCAAGAATCATTGGCTAACAAAACTGATTGTGCAAAACGCCCACAGTAACGTGTTACATGGTGGGGTAGCTGACACACTTTGTCATATACGACAATCCTACTGGATACCTCAAGGTCGACAAAGTGTGAAAAAACAAATAAAGGACTGTATTACTTGTCGTCACTACGATATGCGAGTATGTCAGTATCCAGGTCCACCTCCATATCCCTCTGAAAGAGTTTGTCATATCACTCCATTTGAGGTGACAGGTGTAGATTACACTGGACCAATAATTTTAACCAAAACAGTTGACAAAGTTCCCATCAAGGTGTACATCTGTTTGTTCACTTGTGCTACAACTAGAGCAGTACATCTAGAAGTAGCCACTGACATGTCTGCTGAAACCTTTATCAAATTATTCAGAAGGTTTGCAGCCAGAAGGGCATGTCCCAGACTGATGATTTCAGATAATGCAACGAACTTTGTTGCTGGTGCTGCTTATATAAGCAAGATCTTTGATCAACCAGAAGTACAACAGATGCTGAATCAACGCAGATGTCGTTGGAGATACATTCCTCCTAAATCTCCATGGCACGGCGGATTTTATGAAAGAATGATCGGCATTGTAAAACGTTGTTTAAGGAAGACTCTTCATCGTCAGAGAATAGACTTAGAAGAATTCCGTACAGTTGTGACTGAAATAGAAAATAGAGTCAACAACAGACCTCTAACTTATGTTACCGATGATCTGGACAATTTAGAAGTGTTAAGTCCATCTCATTTACTCCATGGCAGAAGGCTCGAACCTGTTCCTCCCATGAATGATAAAGAAATCATAGAGGATCCTACTTATTTCGAACCTGAGCAACTCAGACGTAAATTCAAACACCTTAATAAAGTGATTGAACGTTGGGAGAAAATTTGGCGAGAAGACTATCTCACCTCATTGAGAGAACACTTCTATGGAGCTGGTGTTCCTGAAAATCATAAGTCCTTAAGACCTGGTGACATAGTGATTATCGACAATGATGGTCCGAGGTCCCAATGGCCACTTGGAAAAATTGTGACCATATATCCTGATGCAAATGGAATCATCAGGACAGTTGATGTTTTGAGCAAAGGTGTAGTGAATAAGCGGACAATAAATAAACTAGTGCCGTTAGAATTACACAGTGTTGAAAACAAAATTAGTGATTCTCCAGAAACCACACAGACTAAAGCTGTTCAGAAAAGACAAGCAGCAGTGGTGGCGAGTGAGAAAATTAAATTAATGTTAAGTGATGAATAGTTCACCTGCAGCGAACCTCCGCCGCCCCCCAGTGTGGAGAAATTTTCTCCAGGAGGGGGGTATCAGCCCCCTTCAGCCCTTTCAGCCCTGAGGGGCCAAGCCCTCTCAGCCCTGAGGGGCCACTCAGAAGGGGCGAGCGTCTTGTTTACTGCTAGAGTGAGTAATTGATCACAGATGCTATGCCACGTAGTCAAGTGACCTCTGCTCCTTGCAGCGGTGTTGCAAAGTGTATTTTTATAAGAGACAATACATTCTTACTTTAGCAGGACAATTAAGGAAAATCCTGCTCCCACTTTATTACCATAGTAAAGATAGTGTACATTGTTGTCTATGATTAAGACAGCAAGAAACAAACATTCTGCTTTGCTTCATCGAGGAGGTGACAAGGATGCAAGGTACTAGGTCAGCGTTTTTTTTGTGTATTAGGGCAGTGACGGCATGGAGCGCTGTGGCGTTGGCCAGATTAACTTTGACTCTACTACGAGTGACACTGACGCCAGGATAACCAAAAAAGAACACTGATCTGTGCGTTAGTGTGGACAAAGTGTCTCACAAAACACGATAAACATAGGAGAAGTGTGATCAGCTTCTCTTGTGATACATTGTGAACAATAAAGACAAATCTTGTGGAACATAGTGTACCAGTGTGCGTTTCCTAGACAATGGAAGACGTGGACATCCAAGGACACTTCAGCTTCTATCAAGTCACCGATACCTGTCGAAGGTGTTGAGAACACCATAGCTCACGTTACAAAGAGCAAGGTATGTTACGAATTTCTTGTAGATCGGGGGATTGCGCAATTCTTGAGTCACAAGGAGTTTGTAATCAACCTATAATCGGCAGTAAGGTGTGGACTTTTGAGTCCAAACAAGTAGGTATTTCGTCAGCCATCATCGAATGAAATATGCTGACATAACACCCCCTAGGGGTAATTTATACTTACAAATTGTATCTCTTGACAGCCCACTGTTGTGATGGTTTCGACAGCTTCTAGACCTCGTCTGCAGGGGCGGCTGTGTAGACGATTTGCTGTCATTTATCAGCTAAGTGTTCATTATATATAGTTATAATAAACACAGCAGGTAAGGCCAAAATTCTCAACAGAGATACAATTTGTAAGTATAAATTACCCCTAGGGGGTGTTATGTCAGCATATTTCATTCGATGATGGCTGACGAAATACCTACTTGTTTGGACTCAAAAGTCCACACCTTACTGCCGATTATAGGTTGATTACAAACTCCTTGTGACTCAAGAATTGCGCAATCCCCCGATCTACAAGAAATTCGTAACATACCTTGCTCTTTGTAACGTGAGCTATGGTGTTCTCAACACCTTCGACAGGTATCGGTGACTTGATAGAAGCTGAAGTGTCCTTGGATGTCCACGTCTTCCATTGTCTAGGAAACGCACACTGGTACACTATGTTCCACAAGATTTGTCTTTATTGTTCACAATGTATCACAAGAGAAGCTGATCACACCTCTTAAGTGTTTGTGTTGGAGACACTTTGTTCACACTAACGCTCAGATCAGTATCCTGGCGTCAGTGTCACTCTCCCTAGAGTCAAAGATAGTCTGGCGATGCCACACCGCCCCAAGCCGTTGCTGCCCTAATACACAAAAAAAAAACGCTGACCTAGTACCTTGCATCCTTGTCACCTCCTCGATGAAGCAAAGCAGAATGTTTGTTTCTTGCTGTCTTAAGCATAGACAACAATGTACACTATTTTTACTATGGTAATAAAGTGGGAGCAGGATTTTCCTTCATTGTCCTGCTAAAGTAAGAATGTATTGTCTCTTATAAAAATACACGTTGCAACACCGCTGCAAGGAGCAGAGGTCACTTGACTACGTGGCATAGCATCTGTGATCAATTACTCACTCTAGCAGTAAACAAGACGCTTGCCCCTTCTGAGTGGCCCCTCAGGGCTGAGAGGGCTTGGCCCCTCAGGGCTGAAAGGGCTGAAGGGGGCTGATACCCCCCTCCTGGAGAAAATTTCTCCACAACTATGGTAATAAAGTGGGAGCAGGATTTTCCTTAATTGTCCTGCTAAGTAAGAGATGTACTGTCTCTTATAAAAATACACTTTGTAACACTGCTGCAAGGAGCAGAGGTCACTTGACTATGTGGCATAGCATCTGTGATCAATTACTCACTCTAGCAGTAAACAAGACGCTCGCCCCTTCTGAGAGGGCTTGGCCCCTCAGGGCTGAAAGGGGCTGAAGGGGCTGAAAGGGCTGAAGGGGCTGATACCCCCCTCCTGGAGAAAATTTCTCCACACTGGGGGGCGGCGGAGGTTCGCTGCAGGTGAACTATTCATCACTTAACATTAATTTGATTTTCTCACTCGCCACCACTGCTGCTTGTCTTTTCTGAACAGCTTTAGTCTGTGTGGTTTCTGGAGAATCACTAATTTTGTTTTCAACACTGTGTAATTCTAACGGCACTAGTTTATTTATTGTCCGCTTATTCACTACACCTTTGCATAAAACATCAACTGTCCTGGTGATTCCATTTGCATCAGGATATATGGTCACAATTTTTCCAAGTGGCCATTGAGACCTCGGACCATCATTGTCGATAATCACTATGTCACCAGGTCTTAAGGACTTATGATTTTCTGGAACACCAGCTCCATAGAAGTGTTCTCTCAATGAGGTGAGATAGTCTTCTCGCCAAATTTTCTCCCAACATTCAATCACTTTATTAAGGTGTTTGAATTTACGTCTGAGTTGCTCAGGTTCGTAATAAGTAGGATCCTCTATGATTTCTTTATCATTCATGGGAGGAACAGGTTCGAGCCTTCTGCCATGGAGTAAATGAGATGGACTTAACACTTCTAAATTGTCCAGATCATCGGTAACATAAGTTAGAGGTCTGTTGTTGACTCTATTTTCTATTTCAGTCACAACTGTACGGAATTCTTCTAAGTCGATTCTTTGACGATGAAGAGTCTTCCTTAAACAACGTTTTACAATGCCGATCATTCTTTCATAAAATCCGCCGTGCCATGGAGATTTAGGAGGAATGTATCTCCAACGACATCTGCGTTGATTCAGCATCTGTTGTACTTCTGGTTGATCAAAGATCTTGCTTATATAAGCAGCACCAGCAACAAAGTTCGTTGCATTATCTGAAATCATCAGTCTGGGACATGCCCTTCTGGCTGCAAACCTTCTGAATAATTTGATAAAGGTTTCAGCAGACATGTCAGTGGCTACTTCTAGATGTACTGCTCTAGTTGTAGCACAAGTGAACAAACAGATGTACACCTTGATGGGAACTTTGTCAACTGTTTTGGTTAAAATTATTGGTCCAGTGTAATCTACACCTGTCACCTCAAATGGAGTGATATGACAAACTCTTTCAGAGGGATATGGAGGTGGACCTGGATACTGACATACTCGCATATCGTAGTGACGACAAGTAATACAGTCCTTTATTTGTTTTTTCACACTTTGTCGACCTTGAGGTATCCAGTAGGATTGTCGTAAATGACAAAGTGTGTCAGCTACCCCACCATGTAACACGTTACTGTGGGCGTTTTGCACAATCAGTTTTGTTAGCCAATGATTCTTGGGGATCAATATTGGATGTATGGCTTCTTTAGGTAGTGAAGAATTATGAATTCTTCCTCGACATCTTATAATCTTTTCTGAGTCGAGATAAAGTCCTAAAGAATTAATCATAACAGGTTTCTTTGGGGATTTATCTTGTGTTTCTAGAAATTTATATTCTGTAGAGAAAACATCTTTCTGTATTAGTTTCACCCAGTATTTAATGGGTTCAAGACATTCATAATCAGGTTTTATTCCTTTAATGAATTTAAAGACAAGAGCTGTAACTCTTAAGAGTTTACCCAAAGATGAGTATTTAGATCCATCAATGACTATTTCTGTTGTGTCTGCAGTATTTACACAACTTATTTCTGCTGTGTTCAAGCAGACTGTTTCTTCTGGCATAATGTGAGCTTTTTGCTGAGGCCAGTTATTTTCATTAGAGAGCCAGTTCGGTCCGTGGAGCCATAATTTATTATCCACAAATTTCTTGAGTGGGACACCACGTGACAACATGTCAGCTGGATTCTCTTGGGTAGAGACGTGGAGAAAGAGATAATCTCTCTGCATCTCTTTTATTTCTGCTACTCTGTTCTGTACATAGACCAGCTTACTCTTATTATTTCTTAACCACTGGAGAACTGCCTCATTATCACTCCAGATCACGGTTTTCTCAATAGTGAGATGATCAAGTACTTTGTTGAGATAGACAGCTAATTTTGTACCTACATAGAGTGCTGTCAGTTCCAATTGTGGTACTGTTCTGACCTTCAAGGGTGCTACCCTGGCCTTTGAAGTAATTAGTGTACTTCCTTCAGCATTACTCATGTAAGCTACAGCGCCATAACCTCTGGTTGACGCATCACAGAACACATGTAATGTGTACTTGTTTCCCTCTTGACCTATTTACCTGGGAAATGTAATTTGATGAAGTTGCTTAAACTCCCTGGATATTTCATCCCATGCTTGACTCATTTCTAGAGGCAAGTTTTCATCCCATCCAATTTTGAGTTTCCATGCATCTTGCATAAGCATTTTACCCTTTATGGTAATTGGTGAGACGAGTCCTAGAGGATCAAAACATTGTGATACCTCTGACAGTAAACTACGTTTAGTGAGTGTACTGCATGATTTATTGTTTATCTTTTTGAGACTCAAAGTATCTTCCTGTGTGTTCCAATTAAGTCCCAGCATATTGTTGCAATCAGGAATTTCAGTTTCAGGGAAATCTTCTTTGATAAGTTCCCTTAATTGCTTTGAATTTGTATTCCACATCCTTAGAGGCATATTTGCTTCTTTCATCTCCTTGTTAGCTTCTCTGTATAAGGATTTCAAATCCTCCTCTTTATTCACAGTACCTTGAAGATTGTCCACATAGAAACTTTTCTTTAAGATTTCTTTGAAGGGACTTTCAGATTTCTTCAAATGTGTATTTAGAGTAGCTTCTAGTAAGAATGGAGAGGATGTTGCACCAAATAATACTGATTTGAAACGATAAGTTTTCACAGGACTTTGAGGATCATGTGGATTTTCAGGCCACAAGAATCGAGTATAATCTCTATCTATTTCTTGTAGTCCTACTCTTAAGAAAGCTTTGGAAATATCAGCCGTGTAGGCATATGGGTTTGTGCGAAATTTCATAAGCACGTCTCCAAGCTTCTCAGTTAGTGAGGGTCCGGTCATCAGACAGTCATTAAGACTTGCTACATCTTTATTTGCACGTGCGCTGCAATTATATACAACACGTAGTGGAGTGGTTTCAGAATCTTTTCTGACTCCATGGTGCGGGAGATAATGAGCGTTTGTCTTCAACTTATCTTCGACTATTTCCTCAATGAATTTATTGTCCAACTGTTCTTGTATGATATTATCATAGACAGTCAGTAGCTCTGGATTCTTCCTGAGCTCATGTATTTGTGCTTTCATCTGTCCGAAAGCCATGCGATAATTGCTAGGTAGATGTGGTGGATTTAATTTCCATGGTAACCTAACCCAATACTGTCCATCTTTATATTTGACAGTGTCCAAATATTGGTTATAAGTCTGAGACTCTTGTGGGCTTGGTTTATTTACATCAATACCTATCGCATCTAAATCCCACAACTTATCAACTGGTTCATTCATTTCTTCCAGTAATGATAATTTTTGCTGTGGTACATGATCAGTGGTTATTCTCGTAACTAGTACATTTTCCACTGAATCAATATCAGCTTCTTTCCCACTTTGAGAGGGAATGGGACCACATATCATGTGGCCTCCTGCTGTTTTCAGCAAGTGAACATCATGTTTACTTACTATATTTTGCACAAAACAGTGATAATAATCACTTCCAATGATTAAATCAATTGGACTAATTGTGTCCGTCTGTATGTCAGGACAGGCTAACTTGACCTTAGCTGCTTTCAGTGCTGCAACTGTTTCTTTTAATCCCTGGATCTGCACAGACTTAGGCAAATCATCTACTACCACAGCTTCTACTGTCTTTTTCCTGTTTCCTAGACCAACAGTGATTCTGGCTAGGTCATATGTCTGTTTACCAGAATTGTGGAAAAAACCAGCTATATCTAACTGTATTTTGGCATAGGGTTGTTTATTCAGTTTCTGCAACACTGTTCTTCTTATGAAGGACCTTTGTGAGCCTTGATCAAATAGTGTTAGCACATTGGTTTTGTGTAATTTATTAGATAACTCAACTCGAGCTATAGGGAGAGCAGTTGCTTTAAACTTATCTCTCACATTTAATGCTGTTGCTTGTTGACTTCCTGATTCTGTGGAAGTCTGCTGCTGTTCAGCAAAAGTATTTGGGCATAATGCTGTATGATGCATACCCTTGCATTTAAAACACTTCTTCAGTGAGCATTTTCCTCCCTTGTGTTCACCTAAACACTTGATGCATCTTTTCAGCTGATGAACACGTTGTTTACGTGCCTCCATTGATGTGTATTGAATACAATACTGTGCCCAATGTGTTCCATCACAAAGTACACATTTTGGAGTACGTTTATGTATGACAGTCTGTTTACTGTCTATTGTATTCACAGCTTGATAAATGCCTATATGGGATTTCCCATTCCATGTGTGTTTAGTGCCCAATGTGAGTAGGAGTATACTCTTTTTATACTGAGTATATGAAGGTTTAGTTATCCACTGAGAAGATTTGTGGATTTTGGATCATCTTGTCTCGTTGCTTGCATGCATGAAACTATTGTTTGTAAACCATTGCTAATTTCTTCACAAGTGAAATAGCGTTTATTGAACATAATATTTAATCGTTCAATAGTTTGTGGTGACAACTTATCTTGTACAATACCACTGATAAACCAATCACATTGCCTTAGGTCATATTTAGCACCTAGAGATCTGAGACTATTGTCTAATGTGATTCTAAATGCCTGTAAGTCTGAAAAACAATGTTTGGGTGGCTTCAAGCTTGATATTAAGACTGCATGTCTAACTCTAGCCTTGTCAGCATCGAAGTAATTGTCTGCTAAGACACGTAAGGCTATTTGATAATTGCCTTTGACCACCGGAAATGACTTAATCAGTTCATAGGGTTCTCCCTTCACAAGACATTTAAGGTAATTGAACTTAGCAATCTCATCTATGTCAGTTCGTGAATTTACTATGGATTGAAAACCACTAATGAATTCTTCATAATTATGACCTTGGAAAATAGGTAATGACAATGTAGGTAAGCTTGGTAATGGGACACTTGTTGTTACAGGTGTAACAGGTGTTTGACCACTAGTAGTAGGTCTCTGTGACAGAGTTTTACGGCAGATAGCCTGTACTCCTGTCCACCTTAATTGTTGATCACTAAAAGTATCCAAAACATTTTTAATTTCATCCTCAGATGGATCTGATTCAAGAAATTTATTTTCATAATGTGTATAGTCTGAATTAATTATTTTCATACGTTGTGTAAATAATCCAAACTTGACCTCAAGATCATCAAAATCTATGTTTGTATCTTGAGTTAATCCTATACAGACTGAAATTAGATTTTCTAATTGTGTAATCTTAGTCTGTAAAGACTGAAACTGAGTTTTCAAACAAGCCATTTTAATGGTATACTGAAAATTCTAGCACCACACTTAGAGTGTTTAAAAAACACTGTACTGCTATAAACAGCTGAGTTTTTGTTATGCTTAAGTCAGCAATAATCGAGTCAGACACTACTGACCCACTAAGCTTAACCTCAGGGTCAATGACCATGAAGGGTACACCGTACATGTGGCTGGTGTTTATGGCTTAGAGTTTGCTGTGTCAGCCTGACCACGATGATTAATCGTAAATAACGTTATACACTTCATTCACTATACACTATAAATGTCACTGTATAACTGTAATCACACGTGAATATTACTTACACATATATAAATTTCACTGTTAATATATATTTGAAAGCTTACACTTTATATATAAGTTCCTTTAATATAACAGGTAGATCTATAAGAAACAAACTTTAACACAATCTTGTCTCTTAATTTCTGTCTATAAACATTATAAACACTATGTGTATATATACACTCAGACAAACATCATCACTTGGTGTTGTTGTCTTAATCAGCAATTTCTCCAGATTGGAGCAGTGGGTGCAGGGTGTGGGTGAGTCACCCAGCTCCCGTTTTCTTTGGGTGTCCGCTGGGTGAGCGCCCGTTTTCTTTTGGGTGAACGCTGGGTGAGCGCCCGTTTTCTTTTGGCTGCCCATTCTCTGTGATTGAGTCTGGAGGGACTCATTTATACTGATTTATATTGTAAAACACTAGTTTTACAGCTTTTTTCGAAGGACCTTGGCTCATAGGTTATTTGTACACTGTAGTACAACATATTTGGACCACAGTGTGGTCTTTATCCGGTTCGAGCACGACCAAATTCTGTTGAAGATATTGGCCTTACCAGCTATGTTTATATAAATATAGGAAACACTTAGCTGATAAATGACAGCAAATCGTCTACACAGCCGCCCCTGCAGACGAGGTCTAGAAGCTGTCGAAACCATCACAACATTGGGCTGTCAAGAGATACAATTTGTAAGTATAAATTACCCCTAGGGGGTGTTATGTCAGCATATTTCATTCGATGATGGCTGACGAAATACCTACTTGTTTGGACTCAAAAGTCCACACCTTACTGCCGATTATAGGTTGATTACAAACTCCTTGTGACTCAAGAATTGCGCAATCCCCCGATCTACAAGAAATTCGTAACATACCTTGCTCTTTGTAACGTGAGCTATGGTGTTCTCAACACCTTCGACAGGTATCGGTGACTTGATAGAAGCTGAAGTGTCCTTGGATGTCCACGTCTTCCATTGTCTAGGAAACGCACACTGGTACACTATGTTCCACAAGATTTGTCTTTATTGTTCACAATGTATCACAAGAGAAGCTGATCACACTTCTCTTAAGTGTTTGTGTTTGAGACACTTTGTTCACACTAACGCACAGATCAGTATCCTGGCGTCAGTGTCACTCTCCCTAGAGTCAAAGATAGTCTGGCGATGCCACACCGCCCCAAGCCGTTGCTGCCCTAATACACAAAAAAAAAACGCTGACCTAGTACCTTGCATCCTTGTCACCTCCTCGATGAAGCAAAGCAGAATGTTTGTTTCTTGCTGTCTTAAGCATAGACAACAATGTACACTATCTTTACTATGGTAATAAAGTGGGAGCAGGATTTTCCTTAATTGTCCTGCTAAGTAAGAGATGTACTGTCTCTTATAAAAATACACTTTGCAACACCGCTGCAAGGAGCAGAGGTCACTTGACTACGTGGCATAGCATCTGTGATCAATTACTCACTCTAGCAGTAAACAAGACGCTCGCCCCTTCTGAGAGGGCTTGGCCCCTCAGGGCTGAAAGGGGCTGAAGGGGCTGAAAGGGCTGAAGGGGGCTGATACCCCCGTCCTGGAGAAAATTTCTCCACAAGTAAAGAGAGAGAGAGAGAGAGAGAGAGAGGAGAGAGAGAGAGAGAGAGAGAGAGAGAGAGAGAGAGAGAGAGAGAGAGAGAGAGAGAGAGAGAGAGAGGAGAGAGAGGGAGATGAGAGAGAGAGAGAGAGAGAGAGAGAGGGAGGAGAGGAGAGAGAGAGAGAGAGAGAGAGAGAGAGAGAGAGAGAGAGAGAGAGAGAGAGAGAGAGTGGAGAAATTTTCTCCAGGAGGGGAGTATCAGCCCCCTTCAACACCCTTCAGCCCCTTCAGCCCCTTTCAGCCCTGAGGGGCCAAGCCCTCTCAGAAGGGGCGAGTATCTTGTTTACTGCTAGAGTGAGTAATTGATCACAGATGCCGTATGCGTGGTCAAATGACCTCTGCTCCTTGCAGTCCAGTGTTGCAAAGTGTATTTTTATAAGAGACAGTGCATCTCTTACTTTAGCAGGACAATTAAGGAAAATCCTGCTCCCACTTTATTACCATAGTAAAGATAGTGGACATTGCTGTCTATGCTTAAGACAGCAAGAATCAAACATTCTGCTTTGCTTCATCGATGGAAGGCAAGGAAGCAAGGAGTACTAGGTCAGCTTTTTTTTTTGTGCTGGGGGCAGTGACGGCATGGAGTGTTGTATGTCTTTCTCAGATTACTTTTGACACTGCAAGAATAAAAGAGGAGGATTTGAAATCTATACAGAGTAGCTTTAAGGAGATGAAAGAAGCAAACATGCCTCTAAGGATGGGAATACAAATTGTAAAGCAATTAAGGAAATTATCAAAATAGAAGATTTCTGAAGCTGAAATTCCTAATTGCAACAATATGCTGGGACTTAATTGGAACACACACAGGAAGATACTTTGAGTCTCAAAAAGGATAAATAATAAATCATGCAGTACACTCACTTTTAAATGTAGTTTACTGTCAGAGGTATCACAATGTTTTTTGATCCTAGGACTCGTCTCACCAATTACCATAGAGGGTAAATGCTTATGCAAAATGC
>NW_027195327.1:215000-219997 GCF_038502225.1 Cherax quadricarinatus | reverse complement strand
TCCACCTTCCTATAATATCCCCTCCACCTTCCTATAATATCCCCTCCACCTTCCTATAATATCCCCTCCACCTTCCTATAATATCCCCTCCACCTTCCTATAATATCCCCTCCACCTTCCTATAATATCCCCTCCACCTTCCTATAATATCCCCTCCACCTTCCTATAATATCCCCTCCACCTTCCTATAATATCCCCTCCACCTTCCTATAATATCCCCTCCACCTTCCTATAATATCCCCTCCACCTTCCTATAATATCCCCTCCACCTTCCTATAATATCCCCTCCACCTTCCTATAATATCCCCTCCACCTTCCTATAATATCCCCTCCACCTTCCTATAATATCCCCTCCACCTTCCTATAATATCCCCTCCACCTTCCTATAATATCCCCTCCACCTTCCTATAATATCCCCTCCACCTTCCTATAATATCCCCTCCACCTTCCTATAATATCCCCTCCACCTTCCTATAATATCCCCTCCACCTTCCTATAATATCCCCTCCACCTTCCTATAATATCCCCTCCACCTTCCTATAATATCCCCTCCACCTTCCTATAATATCCCCTCCACCTTCCTATAATATCCCCTCCACCTTCCTATAATATCCCCTCCACCTTCCTATAATATCCCCTCCACCTTCCTATAATATCCCCTCCACCTTCCTATAATATCCCCTCCACCTTCCTATAATATCCCCTCCACCTTCCTATAATATCCCCTCCACCTTCCTATAATATCCCCTCCACCTTCCTATAATATCCCCTCCACCTTCCTATAATATCCCCTCCACCTTCCTATAATATCCCCTCCACCTTCCTATAATATCCCCTCCACCTTCCTATAATATCCCCTCCACCTTCCTATAATATCCCCTCCACCTTCCTATAATATCCCCTCCACCTTCCTAATATCCCCTCCACCTTCCTATAATATCCCCTCCACCTTCCTATAATATCCCCTCCACCTTCCTATAATATCCCCTCCACCTTCCTATAATATCCCCTCCACCTTCCTATAATATCCCCTCCACCTTCCTATAATATCCCCTCCACCTTCCTATAATATCCCCTCCACCTTCCTATAATATCCCCTCCACCTTCCTATAATATCCCCTCCACCTTCCTATAATATCCCCTCCACCTTCCTATAATATCCCCTCCACCTTCCTATAATATCCCCTCCACCTTCCTATAATATCCCCTCCCTTCCTACCTCCACCTTCCTATAATATCCCCTCCACCTTCCTATAATATCCCCTCCACCTTCCTATAATATCCCCTCCACCTTCCTATAATATCCCCTCCACCTTCCTATAATATCCCCTCCACCTTCCTATAATATCCCCTCCCTCTTCCTATGATATCACCTCCACCTTCCTATAATATCCCCTCCACCTTCCTATAATATCCCCTCCACCTTCCTATAATATCCCCTCCACCTTCCTATAATATCCCCTCCACCTTCCTATAATATCCCCTCCACCTTCCTATAATATCCCCTCCACCTTCCTATAATATCCCCTCCACCTTCCTATAATATCCCCTCCACCTTCCTATAATATCCCCTCCACCTTCCTATAATATCCCCTCCACCTTCCTATAATATCCCCTCCACCTTCCTATAATATCCCCTCCACCTTCCTATAATATCCCCTCCACCTTCCTATAATATCCCCTCCACCTTCCTATAATATCCCCTCCACCTTCCTATAATATCCCCTCCACCTTCCTATAATATCCCCTCCACCTTCCTATAATATCCCCTCCACCTTCCTATAATATCCCCTCCACCTTCCTATAATATCCCCTCCACCTTCCTATAATATCCCCTCCACCTTCCTATAATATCCCCTCCACCTTCCTATAATATCCCCTCCACCTTCCTATAATATCCCCTCCACCTTCCTATAATATCCCCTCCACCTTCCTATAATATCCCCTCCACCTTCCTATAATATCCCCTCCACCTTCCTATAATATCCCCTCCACCTTCCTATAATATCCCCTCCACCTTCCTATAATATCCCCTCCACCTTCCTATAATATCCCCTCCACCTTCCTATAATATCCCCTCCACCTTCCTATAATATCCCCTCCACCTTCCTATAATATCCCCTCCACCTTCCTATAATATCCCCTCCACCTTCCTATAATATCCCCTCCACCTTCCTATAATATCCCCTCCACCTTCCTATAATATCCCCTCCACCTTCCTTCCCCTCCACCTTCCTATAATATCCCCTCCACCTTCCTATAATATCCCCTCCACCTTCCTATAATATCCCCTCCACCTTCCTATAATATCCCCTCCACCTTCCTATAATATCCCCTCCACCTTCCTATAATATCCCCTCCACCTTCCTATAATATCCCCTCCACCTTCCTATAATATCCCCTCCACCTTCCTATAATATCCCCTCCACCTTCCTATAATATCCCCTCCACCTTCCTATAATATCCCCTCCACCTTCCTATAATATCCCCTCCACCTTCCTATAATATCCCCTCCACCTTCCTATAATATCCCCTCCACCTTCCTATAATATCCCCTCCACCTTCCTATAATATCCCCTCCACCTTCCTATAATATCCCCTCCACCTTCCTATAATATCCCCTCCACCTTCCTATAATATCCCCTCCACCTTCCTATAATATCCCCTCCACCTTCCTATAATATCCCCTCCACCTTCCTATAATATCCCCTCCACCTTCCTATAATATCCCCTCCACCTTCCTATAATATCCCCTCCACCTTCCTATAATATCCCCTCCACCTTCCTATAATATCCCCTCCACCTTCCTCTAATATCCCCTCCACCTTCCTATAATATCCCCTCCACCTTCGTATAATATCCCCTCCATTTTCCTATAATATCCCCTCCACCTTCCTTTAATATCCCCTCCACCTTCCTATAATATCCCCTCCACCTTCCTATAATATCCCCTCCACCTTTCTATAATATATCTTCCACCTTCCTATAATATCCCCTCCACCTTCCTATAATATCCCCTCCACCTTCCTATAATATCCCCTCCACCTTCCTATAATATCCCCTCCACCTTCCTATAATATCCCCTCCACCTTCCTATAATATCCCCTCCACCTTCCTATAATATCCCCTCCACCTTCCTATAATATCCCCTCCACCTCCACCTTCGAGAAGCCATTTGCTGGACCAGGTGTCCAGTCTGTCCAGGTCTCTTTGAAGTCCTGCCTGGTCCTCATTAGATTTAATTCTCCTCATTAACTTCACATCATCTGCAAACAGGGACACTTCTGAGTCTAACCCTTCCGTCATGTCGTTCACATATACCAAAAATAGCACTGGTCCTAGGACCGACCCCTGTGGGACCCCGCTCGTCACAGGTGCCCACTGTGATACATCATTACGTACCATGACTCGTTGTTGCCTCCCTGTCAGGTATTCTCTGATCCATTGCAGTGCCCTTCCTGTTATATGCGCCTGATGCTCTAGCTTCTGCACTAATCTCTTGTGAGGAACTGTGTCAAAGGCCTTCTTGCAGTCCAAGAAGATGCAATCAACCCACCCCTCTCTCTCTTGTCTTACTTCTGTTATTTTATCATAAAACTCCAGAAGGTTTGTGACACAGGATTTGCCTTCCGTGAATCCGTGCTGGTTGGCATTTATACTCCTGTTCCGTTCCAGGTGCTCCACCACTCTCCTCCTGATAATCTTCTCCATAATTTTGCATACTATACAAGTCAATGACACAGGTCTATAGTTTAGTGCCTCTTTTCTGTCTCCTTTTTTGAAAATGGGAACTACATTTGCCGTCTTCCATACCTCAGGTAGTTGCCCAGTTTCCAGGGATGTGTTGAAGATTGTGGCAAGTGGTATGCACAACATATCTGCTCCCTCTCTAAGGACCCACGGAGAGATGTTGTCCGGTCCCATTGCCTTTGAGGTATCGATGTCCCTTAGCAGTTTCTGCACCTCCTCCTCATCTGTATGTATGTCGTCCAACACTTGTTGGTGTATTCCTTGTTGGTGTCCCCATCTGGTCTGTCCCCCCAGAGTCCTTCCTGTCTCTACTGTAAATACTTCCTTAAATCTCGTGTTGAGCTCCTCACATACCTCTTGATCGTTTCTTGTGAGTTCTCCACCTTCTTTCCTCAGCCTTATCACCTGGTCCTTGACTGTTGTCTTCCTCCTAATGTGGCTATACAGCAGTTTCGGGTCAGATTTGACTTTCGATGCTATGTCGTTTTCATACTGTCGCTGGGCCTCCCTCCTTATCTGCGCATACTCGTTTCTGGCTCTTCTACTAATCTCCTTGTTTTCCTGGGTCCTATGCCTCCTGTACCTTTTCCATTCTCTGTTGCACTTAGTTTTTGCCTCCCTACACCTTCGGGTAAACCAAGGACTCGTTTTGGTCTTCCTATTATTTCTGTTTCCCTTGGGAACAAAACTTTCCTCTGCCTCCTTGCACTTTGTTGCCACATATTCCATCATCTCGTTTACTGATTTTCCTACCATTTCTCTGTCCCACTGAACCTCCTGCAGGAAGTTTCTCATACCTGTGTAGTCCCCCCTTTTATAGTTTGGCCTGTCCCCTTCAGTTCCTGTTACCTTCTCCACTTGTAACTCTACTATATAGTCAAAACTCAGAACCACATGATCGCTAGCTCCAAGGGGCCTCTCATAAGTGATGTCCTCAATGTCTGAACTGCTCAGGGTGAACACAAGATCCAGTCTTGCTGGCTCATCCTCCCCTCTCTCTCTGGTTGTGTCCCTGACATGTTGATGCATGAGGTTTTCAAGTACCACATCCATCATCTTGGCTCTCCATGTCTCGGGGCCCCCATGTGGCTCCAGGTTTTCCCAGTCGATCTCCCTGTGGTTGAAATCGCCCATTACCAGTAACTTTGCTCTGCTCGAGTGAGCTCTTCTTGCCACCTCAGCCAGTGTGTCCACCATCACCCTGTTGTTTTCTTCGTACTCCTCTCTTGGCCTCCTGCAGTTCTGTG